>NC_092211.1:73999834-74009926 GCF_043381705.1 Parasteatoda tepidariorum | reverse complement strand
AATCTTGGCTGATTTCAATGTGCTGTTGGATGTTGTCCGCCATTGCTTCTGTGGTTAACGTCACGTTGTAATCCAACTGCAGTTGAGTTGGACGGCAATTGTAGTTCAAGATGAGCGTTCGATGACGTATACTATCAAACTCACAAATGGACCAATCAGAGGTTAACGCTGATTTCCAGCTGACGGCGTCCTGTTCTAAGAAACCAGGCCTTAAGAAAGCCTCCAATATTTTTTTTCTTAATTTATATTTCATTAACCGACACTAAATTGTCGCGTGAAGAAAATAAGGACTTCAAATAACATCAAATCAATAAAAAAAAGGTCAGCAATAATAATAATAATAAAAAAATCAATTTTTATCACTAACAGAGCAAATTAAGAATAACGATAAAGTGAAACACCTCATTTTTATTTTATAAATAAATTAACCAAACAACATTCAATAGGATATCTATTCATATTTTTTTTAAAAATAAAATACTTTTGAACTATAATTTTTTCATATTTTTCAAAAGTTTTTTTATTCCAGCACATGATAGATAAGTTTAAGAAGCACAGATTTACTGATTAAGCTCAATAGTTTGGGAACATTGCTCTAAATATATAGTTTAACTTACTTAAAAAATCTAACTTTCTTGATAAATTAAAAGAGTTCATCTTACTGTGTAAAGTAATTTAAAGATTTTAGCTCATTGGGTTAATTTTAAAAATTTTTAGCTCGTGAGAATAAAAAACTATCATAAGAAGCGTGAATCACTGATGATTCTAAACACTTTTTAAACAAATGATTAGTTTAACTGGCACTATAACCGTAATCGGATATGGTGCTGAAGTTAGAACCTTATTGTCGGAGTTCAGTCAAGTAAAGAATAACGATTTCTATTAGGACAATCTATGGGTTCAGTTTTAAATATCGAATAGCCATTGAAACATACTGAAAAAAAATCATCAATCAAAATTGTGCAAAAATGTGTCAAAATAGCTCTAAAAATATAGTGGAATTGATATGGAGGAATTTGATCCCATAAATTCAAATTTGAAATAGAATTTACTAATATTTTGTCAAAATGCATAGTCTCATAAGTAATGCCGAGGGAGAAATGTTGTTTGGCTGTCAGCCTCTGGAATCATAGTAAAGTGTTCTGACCACAATAGTTGTACACCGCAATCCATGGAGAGTTAGGAAGCTTTATATAGTGGCCGTGAACATGACATCGTGTCATAGTAATCGCAAATAAATAATGGGTTCAAATTTGGAAACGTTCAAAAGGTTGAAATCTATAAAATATGGTCATGTAGGGAGTATAGTTACAGAAAATGTCAACCTTCATCTATGGAAAGGTATCCTGATAGAGTCGAGTTAACATGTCTTATATACTAGTGAATTGTAGTTGTAATTTTGTAGTGGTAGATACGTTATATTTTATATATTTTAAGTGTAATATTCTTATTTCGTTATATTTTGACTGTTGAGTGAATAGAATGCGTGTCATGAAGTGTCATTTCGGTGGCCAATGTATAAAGCTTCTTACTATGTCTTGGATTAGAATGCAACAACATAGAGTGTTGGTTAGAACAGCCTGCTACGAAACTGGCGTTCTAACCCCAATTGCAACAGACAGCCAACATCTCTCTCTCTTTAATTTCTCACTTCACATCGTTTCTGAAACTATTTATTTTGCCCAAAATGAGTATCCACTGTTTCAATTCCGAGTACATAGGGTTTTCAAATTCGACTATATTTGTTTCTGATCTATTTTAACGCACCTTTGCGAAACCCTTTCTTACAGCACAGGGTGCTCATTAAACAAGTCGTGATTTCAAATCCTACTGTTGAAGTGATTAAGAAATTAGGAGAAGATGTACCAGTATAAACGATGATCACATCATCAGTGGACTCAAATTGTTTAAAGTTTCAACTCTCCGTCTAATTGAAAAATTCCACTTGCCAGCTGTCTGGAGTACTTTCAGTACAAGATTAAATAGTTTTATGGAGTGATATAACATAAACATATTATACTCGTTTTAAGCAGTAAATCATTCAATAAATTACATTATTTATCGGCTACAAAAAAGAGATAAGAGTGAACTATAATAAAGTTTAAATTTTCTTTACAATAATGTAAATATAGTTACCGATGATATTAAAAGTGCTCAAGTATTTATTAATTTACCTTATAAATTATATAACTTAATATCAAAACGTTTTACGAAATATTGCGATCTTCTTAGTTTATTATGATTTTGTGGGTGAGGTTTCATTCTTTCTTACTTTAGAATCTCATGGATATTTCTTTTCACTGATATGGAACAAAAAAATATCTCCGTCTTAGTTCGAGTGAATAGAGCAGATTCCTTTTTTGAGGAAAATACGGGAACCCCTAAAGAAAGTATCTTAGAGAAATGCATCCAATAAAGATGAACAGAAAATGTCCAGGTAAACAATAAACTGGAAGCAAACAATATACGTTTAGCTTGAAAAAGAAAAGACATGCCTAGACCTTTTTGAAAAAAGGAAAGAAGAGTAAAAAGAGAAAAAAAATGAAAAGCAAAAAGCTGGGTAAAAGACTTATTCGTCTTTTTTTCATCACTAACGGTCTGGTAAACATGACTACAACCCTGGAAACAGCAGCATTAGTTCCAGAATTGAATATAAACAAATATTAGCCGATGGATAAAGATTTCCTTTGTTGTTCAGCATTTCATACATATATCTCTTTGTATAAATTGATGGATTTTTAAAAGATTTCTTTTCGAAGTCTTTAAAATATATTTTTATGGAATGAAATATGAAATGTTTTAAAAGTAATAATAGCATTTTTAAAATAGAAATTCAGACATAAATTCTAAAAATGTTGAAGATTAAATGGATTTGTAAAAAAAAGATACTATTCCGTACTATATTGTAAAATAACAATTAAAAACGAAGTTTAAACTTACAGAATTATAAGTGAAATATTGGAAGTTTATTATGTACAGTAGAAAATTCTAGATAAAATTACAATATAAAGAACCGGAACTTTGGGTGCATCATCCGTAAAATCAGCCTTACCGTAAAATCCATTTTACCTTAAAGCCTGTTTTTACCGTAAAAAAAACTACAACGTAATTTTTACAGGAATATTTATTTAATTAGAGTGGCTCAATATTTTTACAGTAATTATTACGGTAAAAATACCGTATATCAGACGTTTTGCTTCGTAAAATATTTCGAAACATGGAGTTTATGGTTACAAATACCTGCAACATGCATGACGGTACTTTTTACCATTATTTGATCCGGAATTTCTTATAGTGTGGGGAAAATTCGCTACAACCTCAAAAAGATGTTAAAGGGAATCATGTTTAAATTCCAGTTGAACCATGGTAATGTGTAATCAAAGTTAGGACGTATAATAATATGGTTAAACTTCGCAAAATTTTAAAGTTGTAACAAATATGAACAATTCAGTTGTTTAACGCGCTTCAAAAGTTCTTTTAAGTGCATTCTTGTAAAATACATTTCTTATGGTCAAAAGTTCGTCTACAATCTAATTTTTTTAAAAAAAATAAAAAGCACCGCACAAATTTTATGAAAATTAATTCTTTGTCAAATTGGCTGAAAATTTAATATGTTGTATTTCAAAACATTCTGATCAAACGTTGTCAATGACACTAAGACCAAAGATGATAGTTCCCGAGATGCGAAGCCGAAAACCATAAATAGTAACTCTCTAACTCTGTTACAATTTGAGCACTTACCGAGGAAAGTTTATTTTACTTTTATAACCGTCGTTGAACCGCCGACCCAATTTTAGGTTTACGACGACTTATGTTCAACTCCGTAGCCTTGCAATTTTGAACCAAATCCTAAAGAAGACGGAACTCCTTTATCAAGTATTGGGAGAAATTTGCCTTCGTGGAGGACTTTCTGAGGGAACTAACCCGCACTTGCTTTACATGGAGAGGAAGGCCACGCGAACCTCCCGTGGTTAGCCTGACGGTAAGGGGACTCTAACCTATGATCTGTCTACTACTGAGGATATTTCACGTCAGCATGATGATCAGTGCAAACTTCATTGGAAGGCAAACACTCATCTTCTGAGCTTCATCATTAACCATTTTTTTTTACCAAAGAAACTGGAAAAAAAATGGTAACTTTTAACTAAGCATTGAAAGTTAGATTAAGAATGAAAAAGCTAGTTGCACGTCAAAACGCCCAATGAGTAGCTAACATTACTTCTTCGTTTTCACCTAAACCAATGCTGTGCGCGCTTCAAGCATTTTTCACCATAGTGATCGTTGCATATACCTCTTACAATTAAAGCTCCGTAACTCGGAAACTATTTATTTTTATGCTTTTTTCTAACTAGAACCTTTGTTCAGAATGTTTTGTACTACAACATATAAAATATTCAGTAAATTTGAATGTAAAATATTATTCCGTAATTTTTATAGTAATATTTAATTAGAGTGATTCTGTGATTTTACGGTAATTATTAGTGCAAAAATTACGGTATATCATATTTTTTGTTCCATAATATGTTCTGGTAAAGGTAGATTTTTCATTAAAAAGTACCAGCACCCTGAGTGCTGGTGCTTTTTATGGTAATATTAAAGTGTATCATAGTGGGATAAAATTTACCGTGTTTCTGGTTATACCCCAAAAAGCTCGATAATTTATACCGATGCACTTTTGTAATAATTTTGGTAAAACTAATATTAAAATATGATTTCATAATATATAATAGTATTTGGTAAAATTTGGTAATCTTATCATGATACTTTGGAGCATAGTAAAAAAAAAGCATTTATTTGGTTAAATTTATTTTTAGTTCTTTATTTTTTACTAGATGTGTAGTAGTATGAATTATAATTTTGGAAACCAGAATTTCTAGTAAACCGTTATCATACGGACGGAAAAATAAATAAATGAATGCTTTAAATACCATACATTTTGGTTTTATTAACCAGAATTATTCTTTTTTTCAAACCAGAAAAATCATTACCATAATGTACGGTAATTTTTCCAGTATGTTTTTGTCTCTGTGTAATAAATCAAATTATATTTTAAACAAAAAAGGTTAAAAAAAATCACTTATTTATAAAAAAAATTAATTTGAAAAATGCTCACTAAAATGTTGAAAAATTCCAAGAGTGTACAGTCAAATCTCAATCAGTAACTGAAGAAGTTTCATTGATTTAGATAATGACTTACTACTATTATTATGACTGATAAAAGAATAGAAATTTGATTTTATAATTATAATTGAATCTCTAATGCATAACTCATTAACGTATGCTATTGAGATTTCCCTTTCCAAACGTTAATTGTTTAAATTTCTACAATGAAGAGGAAAATCAGACACAACCTTAATGCGATGTATTTCTTTTCATAATTAAAATTTTAAACAGAATGTACTCATTTAAAAAACACAAAAGATTCAAATAATAATTTATTAATTGACTTTTCCCAATTATTTTAAAAAATATTTAGTAACTTTTAAAGATGATTATATCTTTTTGTGAATAGAACATAGTTTTTAATGTAATATTCAGTTCGAATTTTTGAGGAATTTTTTAAAAACAAAGAAGAATTCAATAAGTTACTCATTATATAATTGTGTCCTTTTCCCACTGAAAAAGTAAGTATGTCCGGAACTACCAGAATACGGTAAAATTTCTGGCTGTATAAGAACACCAAAAAGCTGGGTAATTTTTACCGAAGCGCTTTGGTAAACGTAACAATAAAATATGGTTTCATAGTATGCGTTAATATTTTGCAATTTTATCATGTTATATCAGGCATAAAATTCTTTATTCGGTTAAATTCACTTTACAATCCTATATTGCTTTACTAATAAGAACTATAATTAAAAAAAAACAGGATTTCTGGGCAAACCATTACCATACGAACGGCTACCAAACGAATGGTTTTAATACCGTATATTTTGGCTTTATAGAAAAGAATTATGTTTTCATTTTTCTTTTACCAGAAATGTTATTACCATACAGTAAGGAAATTTTACCAGCATGTTTTTTTCGGGCACTTACAATTTTGCTTCTTAAACAAGTCTAAAGCTATAGTATTTCATTTAAAGAAAACGAAATGCTTTTTGTCATTTTCAGAGTCTGAAAACATTAAAATATCAAGTTCCGATTTATATTTTAAAAAATATAAATTTTTGTTTTAATAAAGTATAAATTTCTGTTTTTAAAACTCATAATTTAGTATTTTAATCACTTTCAATTGTAGGTGGTGCAATTCTCGATGTCCGTGAAACAGTACTAAATATAAGTAACAGTAAGTAGTGCTTTTTCAGAATATAAATATCTGCGTTTTTAAAAGTTAAGTAGTGACTAACTGAAAATATCACAGTATTTTTTCTATATTTGATTCAAATATCATTGGAGTGCTTTATTATTATTGCAATAAGCATATTCATCAAAATTGTAATTTATTTTATTATATTTTATTTATCATAAGCCATATGTTAATGATTAACAATTAGATATAACAATGATTAATAATTAGATATAACTTTTGATATAACAATTAGATTTCTTCTTTTTACGGCTCAAACTTAATGGTATCATCAATGTAACTTAAAAATGCTTTATTTAGTTGTAAGACTTATTGCGAATTAATATTTTCACTAAACATTACATCATACAATTTTATAATAATGTAATATAAAACAAACAAAATATATAACTATTTTATAGATGAAGGTATAGTATTACACGATATCTTCTGTTATTCTTGCATCAAAGAAAAAAAAGATATGCAAGTTAAGAGCCCCATAACTATACGCGAAGGAATTTTGTCTAGACCTTTAACAATCTCGATTTTCCCAAGAATTTTCATTTGTCACTGTACGTTAATCTTTTTCCCTGATACCTCAGATACTTTAGTTTTGATTTTCAATCAGTCCTCATTTCCTAGAAAATGAGAAATAAGAGAAATTTTTCTTTTTTTTTTTGGTCCTATTTCAAAATATTGCGGATTGTGGAAGACAATCAGTAAAAAATATAACGATTGAGAAGATTTCTGGGGGTTTTATTAAAAGTTTAAGGATAAAAATATAATCATAAAAATCCAAAACAAATATCTAAAAGAAATGAACTTTTTACATTCTTACCAGAATCATTTAACACTTCATTTTCTCTTTTAGAGAAAAAGGACATACATCTTTTTCATGTTTTTCATTTAAAAAGAGTTAAAATACTTTTTGTATGATTTTTGAAATGTTTAATATTTTGTAAAAGCTTTTTTGAAAGTAGTTAGGAAGTTAGTTTTAAAAAAAGGAATAAACATTTATTAGTCTTATTAATATTTCATTAATTAAACTTAATTAACCAGTAATTAAACTTAAAAGCTCGTTGAAAGTTTCATTTCCAAAAAAAAAAAATATTGTGGATATTCAAACGGGAAATCAATGATTCCAATTATTGTAGGAATTCAAATTTCCCCGTAATACCTTACAGTAACCTTCCAGAAATTTTTTTAGCATAATCATTACATAAAATTATTATGAACTTAGAAAATAGGAATATATATGTTAGCTACAGTGACCTTCGTAAACAGCAAAAAAGTATTAGAGCTTTTAGCATTTCTAAGTTTTTTAAAGTTTTGGAGACTAAACTTGATACCTAAATTTCAAAAATGATAAACATTAATCTAAGCCTTTGAAGTTTGTTGAGTGCCTCACTTATGAAATTTAATCGTGAATATTCGATCGGGAAATCAATAGATCTGTTTTTAAGGCAATTAAGATTTCACCATAATACCTTCCGGAAATGTTTCAAGTATAATTATTACATGAAATTGTTATGAACCTAAAAATAGTAATATATATACTAGCTCCAGTGAATCTCAGTATACAGCAAAAAAGTATTAGAGCTTTTAGTTTAGAATTCAATAATACTTTTTTACATTCTAGGCGTTTTTAAAGTTTTGGAAACTAAACTAGATAACTAATTTTGAGTCATTTTGTTTGTTGAAAATTGATATAAAGCTATTTTAAAATGTTAAACATTAATCTAAACCTGAGAAGTTTTTTTGAATGTTTGATTTCCGATAGTCAATCGTGAATACTCTAACGGGAAATCAATGGGTCAACTTTTAAAGCAATTCAGATTTCACTCTAATACCTTACAGAAACCTTTCAGAAATGTATCAAGTATAGAGTTATTACATCAAATTATTATGAAACTTGAAAATAGTAATATGTTATCCCCAGCGACTTTAGTATGTATTAAAGTATTAGAGCATTTAGTAAAGAGTTCAATAATAAAGTTGGACTCTCTAAGTGTTTTTAAAGTTTTGGTATTTTCGTATTCTGTCTTTCCATATTTAAAAAATACTTTCCTTAAGCATTTATATCTTAGAAAGCATAAAGCGAATTAGGAGCTTGTATTTAAAATATAAATACATTTGTTGAATGCAAATAATTTTTTACAATGATTTGTTTGAAACATTCTATCTGGGTTCCATACCTACGCTGTAACGAATTCTGAATCATGCATCATCCGCAAAATCCATTTCGCCGTAAAATTTTGTACCGTAATTTTTACAATAATATTTATTTAATTATCCTGATTCAGTGATTTTGTAAAAAATAATACCGTTAAATCACGTGTATTAAATTTTTTTGCTCTGTAAGATTTTACAGCAGAACTCGATTTAACGGTAAAAAGTACCAGCACCCAAAGAGACAGTGCATTTTACTGTAAATTTATCCGGAGTTTTTTTAAATGTAATCTTTTTGATCTAATAATCGTAATATTCTCTTATGACTTTTGCTTGAAATTCTCAACAAAAAATGGATTCTCAAATTTCAGGAAACTTTTTTCGTTTTAGTCGAAACTGTTTCCTGGTATATGCTCCGAGCGAAATTTTCGTCCAAGTGACGAAATAACTATCGTCACTTCTTCGAAAAAACGTATTCTGTCAAAAATAAAGAGATATTTCGTTATTATAATTTCGATCCTCTAGTCTTCATTCAAGTTTTATCATAATAGCTAACAATTTCTCACAATGCACTGCGATGAAGCTCCGAGTTGGGGAAAATTTTTTGTCATATATTTGAGAGTTCGCGTTTCGTAAGAAATCACGTGATATTGGGATTATTGATGATATATATTTTCAATATTAACGAAATACTGGTCAAAGATTGCTGAATCGATAGAAATGAGAGGTATATTTCTGAGAGTGTATAAACTATTTGTTTTATCTCTTTACTGTATGGTAAACATTATCGTCGACATCTTAGCACCTCAAACTATCTGCAATTTTCTGCAGCTATTATGAGATGCTTTTTGAAGTGTATTATGAGCATTGAAATACATAACTACTTTGAGAATATGAATTTTCTTCGAATTCTAACGTTATTTATCAGCATTTTAGTCAGATTTTGAAAAGTATTGTTATTTGAGGTCATATGTGTCATATAAGAAGTATAGAATACATATGCATAGAACATATATGTTCTGATAAAAACATATATATCGATGCTTTAGTGTACTGATATTTGACATACGGAAATATGCTTATCACATAAAAAAATGCAAAGTAGTAAAGTAATAAGTATTTCAGGAATCATTCGTATTTAAACTATATCTTCTGCAGAAAAGGTTTATTCTTCAGAGATTACATAAAACTAAAGTAAGATTTAAGAATATCTCTAAGCACTCTATTAGTTTATCGATAGGGAATGTTTCTAGAAAGGAAGTACAAGGATTACTGTTGAGTTGGTAGGGGATTAATTATTTATTAATCCGTTGATTTTCATCAAAAGTATTCAAGTATGAGACATTTTTCATCCAAATGATCTATATTTTTTTTAAATTTCACTTCTGCATACTTATATATTTTTGTCAATTTGTACCCTTTTTTAATATTTTTCACAATAGTTGTTTTCTTAAAGGACTGAATAAACCAAATATTTCAATTGTTTGAAAAAAATTAAGAGCTGAATTCTTTTGAATACGTTAAAAATTAATATTATATATATATATATATATACGTATATATATATATATATATATAAATATATATATATATATGTGATGTCTGGAAAATTTCAATGCGTCTGGTCCAACAAAACTATT
>NC_092211.1:73930921-73999716 GCF_043381705.1 Parasteatoda tepidariorum | reverse complement strand
AAAAAAAATTCAGGGAAAGTGTCCTTCAGAATGCAAGCTAACAAAAGAATAAAAATAAAATTATAAATTTTTATTTTTTATTTATTTTAGGTAATTAAAATATACCAATATATCATTCCCTCACTTGTCCCCACTGCTGATTTAAAAAAAGTTCATTTTCAAATCTCACAACTATATTAGATATATGATTCAAATTTCACAACTATATTAGAATTTACTGATCTGTACTGTAAATGTTAAAATACTGCCAAAAAATGCCGTTAAAAAGTAAAAACTTTTTTTCACACATAAAGATAAGCTTTTAAAAAAAAGATTAACTTTACATTTTTTCTGTCTTGGAAATACTTAAGACCTTTCGATCGAAAGCTGATTGCCCACAGGAGTGAAAAGTTATATGGATTTTGTAATATTGTGAAAGCTTCATCTTGGTGTGCCAGAGCAAATTTTTAGAGAAATAAATAGTAAATTGAGCATAACCCTTCTTTCAAATTTCACAACTATATTAGAATTTACTGATCGGTACTGTAAATGTTAAAATACTGCCGAAAAATACCGTTAAAAAAGTAAAACACACTTTCTGCACACATAAAAAAAAGTTTTTTAAACTTTTTTTAAAATTTTTTGACGTCTTGTAAATTCCTAAGACTTTTAAATCGAAAACTGATTGCAAACAGGAGTGACAATCTATATACATTGATAATATTTTGAAAACTTCATTTTGTTCGTTACATAAAATTTTTGTAGAAAAAAAACATAACTTGAACGTCTTTTTTCTTTTAAACTTCACAACTGTATTAACAACTAATTGCGTGGTTGTATAAATGTTAAAATACTGCCGAAATATACCGTTAAAAAGTGATACCGTTTTTTTAAAAAATAAACTTTAATAAATTTTTCTATGCTTTGAAAATACTAAAGACCTTTCTATCGCAAGTTGATTGCCCACAGGGGTGAAAACTTCATCTTGCTATGCCAGAACCAATTTTTATAGAAGTAAAAAATAACTTAAACATCTCTTTTCTTTCAGACTTCACAAGCTTAAAAAGCATTACTGCTTCATAAAAATTTCAGAATGGAACAAATCCCAGACAAATAATAAATCCTTTGGAGTTTTTAGAACTGCGCATTTCCTTTTTATTTATTGATGCTATTGTGCACAAAAATATTACCACTTTGTCAGATATATTTTTGTATATCTCTATACAGCGATATTTGAAATAAATTGCTGAGTAATAAAGCATTTGTCATATGAAAAATTCTTGTTTCACTAAAGTTGTGCTCAAAAATTTGATAGTTGTCAAATATTTATACCTAAAAAAGAAATGAGGATTCTTAGATTTTGTGTTGTGTACAATAAGTCTATGACAGCTGCATCCTTTTTTATGAAATGATATAAATAAAGAGAAAGAAATAAGCAATATATTTTGTGGAATCTCAGGTTGGTGAAAAAAAGATTTGGTTTTAGGTTTCAGAAAAATCTGATCCGTGTTTACTTGTGGTAACAGTTACTTATAATTTTAAATATTTTTTTAAATTCGTACAAAACTAAGCTTCTTCAGTACATTATCTTTTAAAGCTGAATTACGGTGAGAAAAAATTATGCTCAAAACTATCAGATAATGGTAAAATTTACCGTGTTTCTGGCAGTATGGAAGCACAAAATAACTCTGGTATTTTTACCGAAGCTCTTTGGCACTGATTCTGTTAAAATTAACAATAAAATATGGTTTTAAAATGCGTCATAAAATTTGGCAACTTTTTAAGGATACCTAAGGGCATGGCATAAAAATCATTTTTTCTATTAAATTTACTTTTCATTTGAAAGCCAGAGTTTCCGATAAACTGTTCCCATATGAACGGAAAAGTGACATTATTATTATTATTTGAAATGTCATTGCCATAAAGTACGGTAATTTTGCAAGAATTTTTTCTCCGTGTACCTGTGGCACTTCTGCATTTTCGATTTTCTCTTGGTTATACAGTAAAATTTCGTTACACATTTTGCAGAACTACTATATTTTTGCTTTATATTTGTTTGCTTTCGCAATGTTTTTTGGATAATTCATTGCAAAAACAAAGATCTGAAATTAAAAACTAGGAAATGTTTCCAAAAATTAATAATTTATTTGCTTTCCTTTTTCTACTTTGTTATAATATTAGAAGTGTATTGATCATTTTAATATGTCTAAAAGAAACTGCAGACTCAGAACCCACTGAAAGCTAATTTTATAATATTTCATACTATAGAAACTGCAGATTCCGAACACGCTAAAAGTTAATTTTATAATATTTCACATAGAAACTTCAGACTCAGAACACACTAAAAGCTAATTCTATAATATTTTATATAGAAACTGCAGATTCCGAACACTAGAAGTTAATTTTATAATATTTCGCATAGAAACTTCAGACTCAGAACACACTAAAAGCTAATTCTATAATATTTCATGTAGAAACTACAGATTCAGAATTATTAAAGCTGCTTCTAGAAAATTTTGTTATTGAAACTGTAGACTTAAAACTTTATATACTTTAAGAAAGGACAGTATTTTTTAAAATGAAATTGAGCGATTTTAATTAAATAACTCAACATGTAAACAGTTATTTCTTGGAATTGAATCCAAATTTCATTTTGCAAATATAACAAATACATATGTATCAGATCGGATGAGTATTTTAAGTTTTTCAGACCGTGTATCAATTATTTTAGAAAAGTAGTTTTTCAACGAATATGATATCGTTACATTGAAGTACTATCTGATTAATCTTAAATTAAGTGCTCTCATTCTATTAAAGTCATTTAATCTACTTTTTTTGCAAATAATTTTTCTGCTAAAGAAGAATATTTTCTAAATTTTTAATAACATGTTGATTTTTTAAACCTATTATCTGATTAAACTTGAGCTTCAAAATCGAAGTTTCTAATTCGAACTGATTTTAATTTGTTTTCATTATGAAAAAAATTATCTAGGGAAACTAATTATCGACATAACGACATGAATTTAAAATACGAAGAAAGGTGATGGTTAAAAACAACGAGTAATAGTTATTAAATATAATATTGCGTAAGTTGTTAAGAAATCGCAAAATAAGTTCGCGCAATTAATATTTAATTAAAATACCTATAATTAAAAATGGACTTTTACTGAATTGCATTTCAAATTAAATTAACTTTAAAATTCATTTAAACTGGATATAAATAATTGAAACTTGAATGAAATCAGTAGGGAACCGATTATCCGGAACGATCGGGACCATCGCTATTCCGGATAACTGATTTTTCCGGTTTTCTGAATCGCTACAAAAAGCCGTTTTTTTATTGTTAAAGGCAACTAAAAAAAAATTTTTTTGTGGAAATAATTTTAAAAAGAAGAAAAAACGATGGAGTAATACACTAATGATTATTTCCAAAATGATGGTAAGGTAAACATCTTTCAAAAAAGAACGAAAAATCCTGAAATCTTATGAGGAAAAAAACATTTTTTTTTTAAATGACGGGAAAATTTATCGAATTTCGTTCCGGTATTTTGGTTTTCCGGTTTTCTGATTTCCGGACAACTGGTTCTGTACTGTACTTTGAAAACAAAGCAGTTTTGGATTATTGCACAGATTTTTAACTGAACTCTCAGCGAAAATGTGGTTCCAATTTGATGTAATCTCAATAATGTATTAAATTGTACTGTATATATTTCCAAGAAGAACCCTGATATCAATTGAACGTCATGAACGATTAAATGAAGTTTATGAACCACGATAATATGGTTCAACTGAGCTCCTCATTAAGATTGAACCAAATTTGAACCATATTAGGTAACAGTCAGCTCGAAACTTTTATCTGTGAACTAAGTTTCAATCTATATAGAGTCTGTCCTTTTCGATGTTTTTTTTAATCTGCGAAAAAAATATGGTCAAAAATACCAAAACATGGTAAATTTTACCGTGCTTCTTTCTCTACGGGAGCACCACAAAGATCGATAAATTTTACCGATTCGCTTTAGTAATGATTTTGGTAAAATTTACAATAAAATATGGTTTTATAATATATGATAAAAATTGGTAGTTTTATCATGATAACTTAGAGCAGTGGTTCATAACCTTTTTAAGCCGCGACCCAAATTTTAGAAATATGTTCATGTCGCGACCCAAAAAAAAAGTCAAAATTTTTTCATTGCTTTATTTTAGATCGTATTTTTAAAAAATATTCAATCCTACGATGATGATTTTTTTTAACTTAAAATTTTTTATTTATCTTTTTAAAAATAAAGATAAACAAAAGTACTTTTCGATCCAAGGAAAATTGAATTAATAATCAAGTGTTTTTAANTTGAGCTCTCTGTGTTTTCCTGATTTTTTTAACTTAAAAATTTTTTATTTATCTTTTTAAAAATAAAGATAAACAAAAGTACTTTTCGATCCAAGGAAAATTGAATTAATAATCAAGTGTTTTTAATAATTTTTATTGACCAAATTAAAATATATTTATAACTTTTTGAACATAATTGACATTTTAACTTATTCCTAAGAAAAGAAATATCAATACATATGTTAAGTCTTTTAAATTTTAAATGCAAGTCATACTGTTTTAATGAGAACCTTGTGCTTGAATACATTTTGAAAGATCTTCAAACCTCGGTTGAATGCTTCTCAAGGAGTATCTTATATCTATTTCAGGATTTAACTTGTTCCGGTAATTGTTTTTGATTACACACAGAGCCGAAAAACCAGCCTCACACATATATGTTGTTGAAAAGGGCAATAATACATTTAGGGCTTCTTTAACAATTATTGGCTTTTCGGTTTTTAATTTTAACCAGAAAGCACATAAAGATTCAGTGTTTTTGTAGAAATTGTATCGAAGTACTTGGTCACTTTGCATTTCTATTAATTGTTCTTGAAATTGATTAATATTAACAAATTCCTAATGCAAATCACTTACATCAAAATTAAAGGGCATTCGAACCCAATTATATTTGAAAACATTGTCTGCAGGGAAATATCGATCAAAGTCTGCTATTAGTTTTTCTGAATGATTAATAATAATTTTCTGTATTTCAAAGTCTATGATATTAATATTATTGTCTTCAAGTAAATTAAGAGTCGGGAATGAAGCAAGTTTCTTTACTTCAACCTTATTTCTCCATAATTTGAGTTTATTTCTAAGGCTGAGTAAGTCACAATGACTTCTTCTAGGAGGTGTTGGTATTACTTATTATTTGGTGTATTACTAACTTTTTTGGTTCGACTCAGCGCGATCCAAGAAATATGCTTCGCTACCCAATTTTGGGTCGCGACACATAGGTTAAGAACCGCTGACTTAGAGCGTGGCATAAAAACTATTTATATGGTTACTTTCTAGTTATGTACTTTTTACTGAATGTGTGTTAATGAGAACTTTAATTTTGAAAATCAGAATTTTGGTAAGCCGTCTGTTACAATATGAGCGAAAAAGTATTATTAATGAATGGTTTAAATGTCGTATAATTTGGTTTTATAAAAAAAATTACACATATTTTTTTACTAGATTTTAACAGAATATTTTCCTTTGTGGAAGAACAATAAATTTACGTAAAATCTGCAATCTTCAAATACTAGAAAAAATAGCACAATGAAACAATGATAAAATTGGTTTTTAGTTTTATTTGAATTTTTTAACACATTGCATTATCACATTCAATAGTATTTAATTAGCGCGATTTGCCATAAAATCTTAACGAAAAAAAATAATTCTACCTTCATTTTTTCCACTGTTTAATATTTATCTGAAATTTTAATTCTGAACCTAAAAAATAATGGGTTGTTTTAATTCTGTAAACAATTTTATTCTATACATACTATACTTTTTTCTATGCATACTTTTGTATTATTCATTTATACAATATATTCATTAAATATAAAATTATTCAAACGTATATACTCGTCATCCGAACGAGTATGTTTGATCATCTCTTCATACTCGTATCACACAAACTTGTTAAAATTTCCTTTAATTTGCCATTTTATTTAAGAAAAAACACGTTTTTTGAAATGAGCAGCGAGTAAAAGCTAATATACAAACCTTAAAATTTTTAATTTGGTTTCCAAAGTTTCTGTTTTAAAGTAAATACCTTTTAATGACTTGAATTTTACTTTTTCATGATCAGTCAAAAGTAATATCAACTAGGGTTTTCTTTAAATGTTTCAAAATAATTCGTTACTATTGTTTAGCTATAAAGATTTAACTTTACTGCAAGAAATTTATCTAAGCTTTTATATTTTTTGCATAAGCATATGATTTTCTCCTCGATGTATTTGTCTTTTAATGTTTTTCCGTTCTTCTTGATAAGCTCATTAACTGCTTTTTGGAATTTTTTTTTAACATGTCACTCTGAAGAATATGTCAAATCGGAGAAATAATTACTCGAATAATGAAAATAAAAACAATAAAAAATTTCATTAAGACAGCTTTTTACAATTTTTCCCTCATTAAAATATTCATTTAATGAAAACAAAAGTATAATAAAACACTAATCATGGTTAAATTAGTCCAACTCAGGCTTATGTACTCACATTAGCAATTCCGTGCATAAAAAAAAGTTAAGAGGATACGATTTTGTTTTTATTTATTTTCAAAGTTAAAGCGTATTTGTTTTATGCTCTGAACAAAAATTCTAAAAAGAGAGATGAGGAACAGAACTTTTATCGAGTAATTGTTTTTTTCTTTCTTAATTACAGATAGTTATTTTTAAATTTATATCAGAAAATTATTTTTAATAATAATACTTTTAAATTAAATCTTTGTAAAAAAATTACAGTAAAAAATAGGAGCTCAAACTTCAAGGAACTTTCTTCATTTTTAATGAAACCGTTTCCTGCTGCAAGCTCCGAGCAAAAATTTCATAAAAGTAAAGAAACAACTATTGTCAATTCGGGGAAATGAGTCTCATATGAAATAAAAGAAATTTTTCGTCATTCTACTTTTTTCAAAAAAAATAAAAAATAAAAATAAATAAATTAAAACTCATAATGTATATAAAACTCAAACCTTTTTCATAACCCCTTTATTGTGGGCACCATTTAGGTTGATCAATGTCACTCAAACAGCAAGAGAAAAAAAAAGAAATGAATTAGATGTCCAAAATGGGGTTCGAACCTGGGAAGTTCCTGGTAGGAAGCCATTTCCATGACCACCATACAGCTAATTGTTTCTCCCTTCCGGTTTGTCATATTTTTGAGAGTTCGCTTTGTTTCAAATCACGTGATTTCGTGATGACATGATTCTCGAAATAAACGAAATGCAGCTCAAGGTTTTCTGAATGTTCAAAAGTGAGAGTTTCATTTCTGAAAAAAAAAACTTTAAGAATTTGAGCATTCGGTTTACTCTTTCAGTTATAGGTCAAGAAAACCTTTGAAAATTTTTTTCCATTTCAGAAGATTTTTGATATTGTGTTATATTGTGAAGCTTAAATGCTTTAATAAAGGTTTTAAGTGAAAAATGGAAGCAACTGATTCTAAAAAAAAAATAACTTTGACTTTCCATAACGCAAAAAAAGAGAATAAGATAGTTAACTTACATTACCTTAATTTAAGCATTTTTTAATGTAATTAGCAATCTAAAATTAGCCCCTTTATTTTAAAATGTTGAAGTTTGTTCGTTTTAAAAAGTCATAATTGTTCAACTCTCACCTTGAGCTCTCTGTGTTTTCCTAAGGCAACATAGAAGTAGGAAAATCGTACAATCGGTAATTTCTACGGGGATGCATTTTTTCCCCTTCAGTCTGGTTAATTGTGCAATCCATGGTTGTGCAACCTTTTCCCGTTCATGTTTATTTTTTCGACTTTTCCGCGTTGTTTAATTATTTATCCAGACCTGGACTAACAAATGCTGCTAGTTGCCCATATTTCTGCAAAATGTGTACAAGCATGTTTTGTGGCCTTTTCCGCACTTTTTTCAAAGCTCAAAGTTGTCTTCGGAGAAGCGTTTTGTGAGTGATATAACCAACATTCCTGAAAATGTTTTCTGGTAGCATTTCTCACTCTGATTTCAAGTAAAGATATTTGAAGCCAAAATCATGAGAATCTTTCGGATTCCTATTTTGAATATTTTAATTAGTTTATACGTTTTACATTTGTATTTCTTATAATAAACCAAATCATTTTTCGAAATTTTGATTTAAATTTTTTAAGACAACCTTTTTTATGATCTATATATATATAAAAAAAATTTTTATATATATTTTTATATTTTAATTTCAAAATATGGGTATTTATATTTGAAAATTGTAATAGAAAAAGAAACTTCATTTTATTCATCTATCTTGTTAAAAGTTAATCCTTTAAAAAGACGCAAGACTTTTAAAATATTTTTGTTCGAATAAGAATTTGTATGATTTCCTTCAAATTTTGAATCAACCACAGGAAATCTTCAAAATTACGCATGAAAATCTCATTTAAAACTATGAAATAAAATAGTAAAAAAGTCAGTATATAATTTAAAATGTGTGCATTTATCTTTGATTAAAGAAATGTTTAATATGCGGAATGAGTTTTAGAGATATAATGAAAAAAACTCCTATTGCTACTACTCCCATATTTTAAGGGAGAATAATTTAAATAAGAAAAAATATATATGAGAAGGCATTTTTTACATTCCGAGCTAATTNTATCTATCTATCTATCTATCTATCTATCTATCTATATATATATATATATTGCAGAAAATAAGTCGTAGAAAAATAAATATAGGAAAAATGTATGTAAGAAACATCTATCTAAGGAAGAATATATCTTAAAAAAATATATACATATGAAAAATATATTTGTAAGAAAAATCTATATAAAAGAAACAAAAATATATAAAAAAAGGAAAACGTGCTTTTTTTTCTTTTGAATTCTGTGGTAATTAATTGGTATATTTTAAATTCGTCGAACCATTGCAATTTAGCTCGTTGAACTTTGATCTTTTTTTCAAAAGACTAGATTGATAGAATTTCTTTTTAGACATATGTAGTTTGTGCTTCATATTATATTTCCAGAATTTCACAGAAGAACTAATACAATTCTTCTTTTAAATTCAATCA
Organism: Parasteatoda tepidariorum; assembly: GCF_043381705.1. Taxonomy (NCBI): domain Eukaryota; kingdom Metazoa; phylum Arthropoda; class Arachnida; order Araneae; family Theridiidae; genus Parasteatoda; species Parasteatoda tepidariorum. Next base: position 73,990,660 of record NC_092211.1, on the reverse strand, counting down.
ACTTTCTTAAGAATTTGCTTAGTTTAAGTTCTGCTTCGAAAATATATTTTGAAATATAATTTCTCAAAAAGTAAAACATCAGTTACAAAACTATTATGTTATAGAAGAAAACATTCATAGTTGAAGCATAATTTTATTCCAATATTCTTAGTAAAACTTTCGACTCGTTTGGGTAATTGCCTCGAAGCATTTTATTCTCGCTAATAGGCCGTAGTAAGAATGTTTACTACCTTACGTTCGAAAGATCCTTAAATCAAAAGTTTTATTTTTCCCCAGCTTTACGTTCTTCGCAAATTCCATTTCAGTCCATTTTAGTTTCGGAAAACTAGGGCAAGCTCAAATACGTGGATGAATATTCATTATGTATTCCTTTTATAATTTTTGAAATTGCTTTTAGCAAAATTTACTTAAGGTGGGAGTAAATTAAATTTTATACAACATGCATCTTTAAAATTTCACTTCAAATACTATCAAAAAACATTGCTGAAATAAATGAAAGCTTTCATATTTGATAAGAGAGGGAAATTCATCGTGGCTGGTACTCTGAGGAAAAAAAGTGGTCAAAACTACCAGAATATGCAAATATTTACAATGTCGCTGGATCTTTGGAAGCGCCAAAAAGTACCGTAGTTTTTACCGTATCACTTTGGTAAAATTAACAATAAATGCGGTTTTATAAAATGTGTTAAAATTTGGTAAATGTGATAAAATTTGGCAATTTTATCATGATCTTATAGAGCATCGCATAAAAACTCTTTTTTAGGAGTGGATTCCCTTTTCAGTTTTGTATTTTTATCAAATTTGTGGTAATTAACTAGAACTATAATATTGAAAACCAAAATTTTTAGTAGTAGTTAATTTGGTTGATAACTTTAAGAATTTTATGCTTAAAATTGTATTTAATTTATCTCAACACACCAAAAAGGATGGTAACTATACACCGATTTTTTTACAGTTTGCGAACTTTTGAGTAAGTTTAATCATATACAACGGACGATTGCTAGGAACATACAGTCGGTTTTCCATTCAACGAACTTCCATTTTGTGAATTTCTCTATTTCGGGATTTTTTTCAAGGAACCAAGAACATTTTGAAATTTCTTCGTAAAACAACTTCTAAATAGCGAAGTGAATTTTCTATTTAACGGACTTTTCCTTGAGATCCACTTTCCCTATTTCCTAAAATAATTCAGAACATTTTAAACTTGTCAACGTATTTTATAGGGGAATTGATTTGAATTGATTCCCACAGCCACTTAACTTTTAAAGAAAGCAGTAAAATCCCTCTCCGTTTTTGTTTGCATTTCATACAGGAATCCATGTCAGTAATCAGTTTACGAGAAAGCATAACAGAAATTTCCAAAGCATGCAACTTTGATGTTACAGATCGCACTATTCATAACAGTTTTACTATAGCTGGATTCTTAGTCAATGCGCAGAATTTGGAAAGTGTGGAGGACGAGGATGATATTCCTTTAGAAGAATTAAAAAAAAAAATATGGGAACAGTTAAAAGAGAGCTACGAAATTAATGATGATGAACTGATTAATAATTTTCTTTTTATTTTTTCTGAAGCTGCAACCTCAGTAACATTAACTGAACCAGATATTTCGGGGACAGTGGGAAGAATAAAAAAAATTACAGCAATAAATTGTGACGGAGGTGAAGATAGAAGAAGGTGAAAACAGGAATGATGAAGAAATCGCCAAATGAAATGTTAAAATCATCTGAAATGATTCGATAACGGATATTAATTTACAAGATAAAGGTGTATCAATTGTTATTTTGATCATGTCCAGTGCATATGAATTTAGAACCTGTTTTGTGTTGTTTAAGTATTTTAAATGGTGATTTTCTATTTAACGAATTTTCCATATTAGGAACTTTTTATCGGCATTTAGCTACTTCGTTAAATAGAAGTCTGAATTTCTAATATAGAACGGAATATAACCACCTTGTTATGTGATTAAAACTCAATTCTGAAACTGAGAGAGAGAGAGACGTAAGATATTTTAATACCTTCGAGCCACCATATGCGCATGACAGGAATTCATATTTATTGCTCAACTACTTCAAACTTTTTGTTTTTATTCCTTTTCCAGAAAAGCTTCATTCGCTTATGTCAGAAACTAAAAAATTTAAATTCAGCTTATCCGCAAGCAACTCTACATACGTTGGAACCTTTCCAATGTTTACTTCTACCGAATAAAATAAATTCTAAGAACACCTCTAGAATAAGTTTTCTTGTCCAAAAAGTGAAACACATCCATTTTGAGAAGCTATCAAAGAGCAATGCAAAAGTCTTAAATGGAATCCTACTGGGGTTGCGGTTCTCCAAAGAGTGAGTTTCAGAAAGTTGCCATATTCTTGTAATAGAGGAAATGAAATTTTATATCTCTTATTCTGAGATATGTTCTTGCTATTTCATTTTACTCCTCAAAAATTCTTGAAGAAAGTTCTTTTATCGGTTAGAATATCATATATATTTTTCCAACATATTAGACGCATAGAAATGGTGGATATTTTTCCGTTTTCCATTGATAGATGAAAGTCAGAATTAAATAGGCTTACAAGATAATGGAGAAATTAAGTATACTGTCATTTAATTACTACTTAGTATTCGTTTTTGAGGGAAAAAAATGCTTTCCTTTTTAATATCACGTGAAAAAAAACACAGACATTTTTCTGCATAGGTTTTTTTTTAATCATACGTAACGTTTTGCATTTGATATAACAGAAGGAGAAAAAACACTTTTAAAATTAACATATTGTATGGTAATGACGTTACTGATAAAAAAAAACATAATTCGCGTTAATAAAGCAAAATTATACCGTATTTGAATCATTCATTTGCTAATTTTTCTGTTCACATAGTAACGGTTTATCGGAAATTCGGGTTTATTAAACTAAGTTTTTATTACAACACATTTTGTAAAAAGTACAAAGCTGAAGATTAAATGTAATGAAGAAAAACGGTTTTTATGCCATGATCAAAGCTATGATGATAAAATTAACAAGTTTTACCACATTTACCAAATTTACCTCTTTTTATTAAAACCACATTTTATTGTTATTCAAAGTGTTTCTATATAAACCACCGGGTTATTTGGTGTTCCCAAAGAGCCAGAAACGGTAAAATGTACAATCTTCTGGTAGTTATCCATACTTTTATTCTCGGTGCATAGGAAATTTTTTAAAGAAAGTATTTCACGTTACATATCGCGTAACTAGCCTTACACAAACTAAACTTGATTCCTTAAAGCCACCTAGCTCCTTTTATAGATAGTTCTCACAAGATATTGCTATATATTTTTGGACGAACATTTTATATAAATTATTTTTGAGTATTTAAACGTATGATTGATGTTGTAGTACTTTTTATTTCTAAGGACAGTGAGAAAATGGTAACTTTTCGGCTGTTAATGAAACTATTCTGAGAAAAATACTCCTATCCAACATTTTGATCAATTAATTATATTATTACATTCTTTCTTGAGTGTCTGATAAGCATTCCATCATAAGCATCAGATTTAATGCAACACACCAATTAACACAATTGAGCAAAGAATATAACATAAAATGAACGGAATATGAGTAAATCTGTTAAGAATAAATAGATTTCGGACGATGACGGAGTGTTCACTTTTTATGCGTAATCAAATATTACAAGTGGGTGTATGCCACCTTGCTCTATTACGTTACATAGCATAACAATTTTAAAGTGAAATAAGAAATTGTTGTTGAGATCTTTGGATGCTTTTTTATGAAGCTTAAGTGCAAAGGAAATTTTAAAAATACTTGTGAAATAGCAATTTATTTCTAAAATACTGCAATATTTTTTGTCCATATTAATTGAAGAAAAAATAAATTTATCTCAATTATCGAAGGTTGCTGAATTATCAAATTTCGGAGATTGCTGAATATTGAACTCATTGTTTAAATTTAGACCACATAACTTTGGCAAGTTTAGTTAAATAAATTCGTGATAAATTATAAAACGGATAAAAAGCGCCTTGGTTAAAAACTTTAAGATTTCATGCCGAAATGATAGCCAAAAATAACAAAGTTTAGCTAAAAGGTTATTGAAACTCCAAAACTAAAAGATTTATTTCTGAGAATGTTCAAGAGTAGTTCATTGTAAAACAAAAGATTCTTTTTGACTTTAGTCTGTTTTTTAAATAAGTAATTCATTTTCATGTTCGCAAATACAACTGTAAAAAACTTTATTTCTTATTAGGTTACATGTTCATAGGTTATCTTTTTGCTCCATTTCGTTAAAAATCATGCGATTTTGAGACGAAATGAGTACTAAAACTAAGAAAGAACAGCTTAGCTATTACTGAATCGTTAAAAAATTTTTTTTCTTCGGAACGCTTGACCGACTCAAAAGTAGTTTTTCTAAGGTTTACTTGCATTTAAAAAATGTATTTGTAAATATAACAGTAACCGATGTAAATATAACAATCCAACTCGATAGTTTTAGTGAGATTTACTTGCACCTAGCAAAAATAACAGTCAGAAAACCATCTCTTAAAATTTCTCATATCATGAGACGTTAATGGGTTTTCTTTTTTATCAGTAATCAAAAAATATAGCTAAAAGATTTCTGCGTTGCCAAAAATGCAAGATTCGCTTAAAAATATGTAAGACTCAAAAGTAATATTTTATAAAACAAGGGTAGCTTATATTTTTGCATAGCGGTTTGGAACTAAACATTCTGAAAAAACTTTCTTTCAGAATTTATCCTAGCATCAAATGTTGAAGGGGTGTCGTATTTTTGTTTTTACATCATGGCCATAAATTTAAAGAAAGTTTCAGTTCTTTTCGTAAGATTCTAATAAATTTTTATAGGTAAAAGTATTTGATGTTAGTTTTATCATCTAGTCAAACAGTAAGATCCATCAAGCATCAACTCTAAAGCTTTCGATGTCAACGAGAGGATTAGAGTAACGAGTATACAACCGGACCCCGATTTAACGAATACATAGGGACCGAAAATATTATTCACTACATCGAGGATAGTTCGCAAAATTCTTTTTTGACTAACCTTAATGGAATATTCGAACATATGTAATAAGCAAATAAACAATATAAATAGAAATCTTTAACTTTATTTTCAGGAACTTAAAATACTACGAATAATTACGCGTTGATTAATTTAAAATTTTAAAGCATTTCGGGAGGAAGGTTTGCTTACTTCGCTGATTTCTTACTTTAAAAAGTTTTTTTTCGACGCCATGAAGAGAAGAAAAATACTCCCTCATTTACATCTTGCTGCATTAAATAAGTTTTCACTGTTACCAAACACTACAGAGCGCCAGAAGAAGTATCAGTTTTCACTGAAGATTCATTATCATCGACTTTCGTGTCAGAGTTACTATTCATTGTTTCCTATAAATCTAATCCATTAACTTCATAAAATTCGTTAAGTCACCAAAGTTGGTAAATAGGGGTTCGTTAAATCAGGGATCGACTGTAATTCTATAATGAAATCCCGAACAAACTATTTACTATTAGTTAGTGAAGTATTTGTTATTAACAATTAAGAATTCGATGTGGAAAAGTCCTTTTTTGCCTTCTACTAAAGAGTAATTAATTTTCTTTTTATGATTGAAAGGTAAAATGCAGCTAAATTATTGAGACTTTTTAAATACTTTTAAATAGTTTTTTTTTAGCTAGTTGTGGAGAAAAGTTGCTATTGAAAGTTTTTAAATTACTATAATTAAGGGTTGTAATTATTGTTAATTGCTCGACATAGAATCATTTGCTTCATAGAAAAAAAAATTTCACAAAAAAGAAAAAGAATCTGTATTTTTTATACTGAAAACACCAATTCAAGATAAATATTTTTTTTTCATATTTAAGTATAGATACTAACACTATATGAGTTTTTCAAAAACGATGTTATTATTTACTGTTTAAAAATCATTAATGGATAGTTTTTATGAAATAGTAAAAAGTCTGAAAAGCAATTAAACAGCTTTTGTAGATTGATGAATATTTTTGGATACTTTTTTTGCAATATCTTAGAGCTCGATTATCTTTAATTTATCATTCATTTTTCGGTATATATTTGAGAATTAATCGAGAGCATTTAAAAGCGAGCGAATATATATTTGCAATAAATGATTTTAACTAAACTAATAAACTTTATTAAGTGAATGACTATTTTTTTCATTGATTAATTATTTTAAGCGGTAATATTAAGATAATTAATGACTTTACAGTCTACGGAAATGTTTATGATAAATATAAATATTCATGATTTTTTTGCAAAACATTACAACTCAATTTCTTTCAATTTAATATTCACTGATAATTTTGCTTCAAAATAAGTAAAAAGAAATTTAAAGACATAAATATATATATGAAAACATTGAATTAAAATTATATAGTCACATTTATTAAATGAATGATCATTTTTACAAATTTGAGATTATTTTCTGCTGTTCCTTATAAATATTTTCCAGTCAAAATGTAGTTTTCCTCGGGGTTCTGAAGTAAGATTTAATTTGCTTCTAAGATTATTAGGTTTTCTTAAAAAAATATTTAAGTTTTACTTTTGAGTCTTTAAAATATGCCTTTATATTGCAGATAATTCGGTCATGTCTGTACCAAATTTTCTTTAAATTCATATACAGCATGAAAAAAAACAGACCACCCTAAATAACTTTTGATCTAATGATCGGATCTGCACTTTCTAGAACTCAATCTTAATGGTTCGAGAGCGTAGCGTCAAGTATGCCAAATAATTAGTGTAGATGATAGTTACAAAATCAGACACAAAAACGTTTTTAACTCTGATTAATCATACCTTTTTTTTGTTGTTGCTGGATTTGGATTTTTGACCCCCGAAAAATAGGGGGCAGTTGCAATCTCGGAAACATGATCCCAATAGTTTGAACAGGAGAGCGCTCCAAAGTTTGGACACCTTAATATTAATTTAAATTTTTGCTTAATTCGCTATATCTTAAGAACTTTATAAGCGGATTGAAAAAATTTTGCACACAATTATAAAATTCGTTTATCTAAATATAAACCCCCGCAAAAAATATTTTTTAGTAAATATTTATTATTTTTTATTTAGACAGGTAAGTTTTGTCAATACAAATGCGTGTTAGTTTCGTCAAAAAGTCCTCCATGAAGGTGAGTTTGTCCCAATTCTCTTGTCTTCTTGTACCAGAAGTTCCCTTGTCTTCTGTGTTGGGTTGAAAATTACAAGGTTTGCGGCGTTAGACATTGATAGTCGTAAACTCAGAATTGGATCAGCCGTTCTAAGTCGGCTATAAAATATAAAATAAAATCAATGGTCGTTAAAAATTAGAGATCTGATAAACGGGATTAGGTGTCATTTTAGAAATCTGATAGTGGATTTAGTCATGATCAAGTGATGCATACTGTGTTTTTTTACAATAGCCGTTGGAAGCCTCGAGTTAAATAATAAATAACTTTTACTATTCTAAAGAATAATTTTTAAGTAAAGGGATATTTTAGAATTTTAATTTTCAAGAGGAACACATTTTAAAAGTTAAACTTTAACACAAACTTATTTCGGAATTTTTATGAATAAAAATAAATTTAGAAACTTTTAAATAAAATCTTTTAAATTCTAGAAATATCTTTAGAGAAGGATTTCAATAATTTCCAAAATATTTTCTCTAACTATCTGTTATATACGTATACTTTAATACTTTTACTATGCCTTTTAGGTTTCAGAGTTGAAATTTTATTTTTGTACTTTCCACGTAAAGTTAATTTCTGAATTTATAACATGCTTTCTTAAATGCCTTATTGAAGGAGAAAGCTACTTTGAAATAAAGTATTCCGAATTTAGATGGTGCAGATACACTCAAAGAATTGAATATAAAATCTTTGTTAATGGCAAAGATATTTCAATGTCTTGGAACTTCTACCGAAAGAAAAGAAAATATATATGTGCTACAAATAGGATTTTAGAAATATGCACGCGTAAATAACCATTTGAGGTAAAATAGCATTGAGTTTGATGACGGAATGCATTCTCCTGAGATTATTTTTGAAAATAAAGAAAAGGAAACGTCTGGTTTGTGAACGTGATGCCTTTCAAGACACAAGAGGATAAAAGAAAGCGAATCAGCACTACATTTTCTTTTGGCATTTTATATTTATTTTTTAAGATTACGTGAGAAAATACGGACCTATTGAAAAGTTTTACTTTTTCGAAGGGAAAAAAAATCTGCAAAGCTATGTAAAGTAATATTTTATGAAGTGTCATAATTTCACTGCAGTAAATGTGTTGTCGTTTCTAATCACGCTTGGACAAACCAAGCTCGTCAGTTATTGGCCTTTATGTGAATTAAGTCTGGAAGGTGCGCCTTTCGTTTTACAAGAAAGCACAGTAAGGGTGAAAGTACGTCTTAGCCCAGAAGAACACGCATAGGTGTAAGAATCAGTCATTCGTCACTTACTTCCCTGATTTGGACATAGAACTGAAGGGGAAGAAAATTTTCACCAGATCCCTGTGCACATGGTATTGCTCAGCGACCGACCACAGGACTCTTGATTCCAAAGATTTTACGAGCACGTGCATCGCATGCACTCAGTGGGTTAATGGAGTCGAGGATTGATCTCCAGACCGAAGTTCGATACTCTGACAACTGGATTATCACGGCGCGTAAGAATTGTTACTGATTGATTACAAGATTCATTTACAACAAAAACACTAACAAGAAGTTAAAAGTGATAATCAGAAGATGATGTTAGCTACATTTTAAAAACCAACAACTTCAATATTGCTGTTTCTTTCAAAAAGCTTATAAATCAAGAGATTAATTATAAAAAAAAAACTAAAATACTTTAAAATATGCAAATAATTTAATGCAAAGCAATAATCCATTTTTTATATTTCCAAGACGCAGATTCACCCTAAAAAGAATAATAGGAAATCAAGTCTATATTTCAGGTGTTAGAGTACTTGTTATAAATGAAATCAAGAGATTTTAAACATTAGAGGTCACGAACTAGAAATAAAACTAAACTAAATGAGAAAAAAATACGACCAAAATCTCATGAAACACATTAGAGAAGGAAGTAGCTAAGCATGGTTAATTGCCAAAGAAAAGGGAAGCTTCGTCAGCAGGCAATGAAACTGGTTCAGGTGTTTTCAGTTTCTCCTTCTCTCAACAGAATCTGTATATATATATATATATATAATTTCCANATATATATATATATATATATGTCATATATATATATGTTATATATATATATGTTTATATATATATATGAATGCCAGGGTGTACGATAACAAAAATAACATTCGATTATTTATTCTAGAATTATTACCTGGTAGATCGTTATTTAAAAATAATTCGCAGGTCCCCTTTGTAGACTGAAGTAACGCAACTACAGGTTTGAAATTTGACGTGCTGGAACCGGGCCATTTTCATTTATGAACTTTACTCTTTATTTTTTTCGCCACATTTCATTTACAATTATATGTGTTCATTTCGTGAATAATTTTTTTAATATTTTGTTTGAAGTAATAAAAACTTATTCATTTTCATAGGAAATATTTATCTCTCTCGAAATCTTCATTTTATGAGCTCATTTTACGATACATTTCACTTGATGTCAAAAGTAACAAAAATTTAACTAACCAAAATGAAAATAGAGAGAATGAATGAATAAACAAAATGAAATAAGAACAAATGATTAGATTTTGCCAGATATCAACATCAAACCTTTAAAAACTCGGCAGAAAAACAGTTTCCGATTTAAATTTTTTTCATCAGGCTATTGTTTAATATTTTGAAAAAGAAAAATTTCTTCTCATTTACTGCTTCTTGTTGAGTCACATGTTCTGTATTTCTAATTTAAAACATTTTTAAGTATAGTTCATTAATAGCTTTTACTTAATTTTAACACATTAACAAATTATTCCGACATAAGATTATAATAATTATACACTTACAAAAAAAAATCTTCTTTCCGAAAAACACTGACTTTCAGGGGCAAAAAAAAACAAAGATTATTACTAGGCAACTACGGAAGTTACTTTTTGAACCTTCTAGTTTTTAAAAAAAAATACTAGTTAATCTGGCTGCTATGATCTTAAATATTTTCCCCATAAGGAATTATTTAATCTATTACAAATCTAGTTATTTATTATTAACATATTATTTTTAATACTGGAATTCAGCAGGTATTTTTAAAAATTGATCACGAGTGTTTTGAAATCACCAGTATATTTCTAAGATGCAGAATTTACCTACGAATAATCTTCAGTAATTTTCAAATCCATTATTTCCTTTAACATAAACTGCACTGTCTAAAGTTTTATCATATGACTTAATACTTCCTAGCTCCTAAGAGATCAAATGAAACATTAAAGTGATGCTTTAATGGCATTTATGGCCACCTTATTCCAAAGTGAATGAAACTGAATGCTCAAGGCAATAAAATTTACATTAAATGCCCGGCGAAGTACTTAAAACGGAAACTTTTTATTACAAGTATTATGCTGTTAAAACGCGAGTTCTCATTTCAAGCAAGTACAGAGACATTTAATGCAAGATAAAAGTTTTTAGATAAGTAATCTAGAGCGCTCACTAATGCATGAAAATTGATTCTTTTAAAATGATTATTTTACGGTATTAAATTGATTAAAATATTACCGGATATCTGAAAAGTGACAGAAAGTTTGAAATAATAATTATAAAAATTGATAAAGTTTAAAATGTACCGTTTTCTGCGTTCTATTAAAAAAAAAACAAGTATTTATTTTCGTCAATCTTCAAATTTAGTTGCAAAGTTCGTCATAAGATGGCACTGCTAACTGTGGAAAACTATCTAACACTGTTTCTTGCTGCACAATTTAACATAATATTTGCGTGGGCATTAATTTTGTCCTCTAAATGCACCACGTTGTTGCCGCAAATGGTGGTTATTTTAAAAATATAGCCTTATAGTTTACAGTGCTATCTTTTGACCATCTTTGTAACTAATTTTAATATTTGGCGAGAAGAAAGTCCAAGTTCTTTTAGTAGAACAAAATAAACTAAAATTTTTATGTACATTTTAATTATATATTTTCAAAACGTTGGTAACTTTAGGGATATTCAGTGTTTGCATATTCCACTTGTAGGATTTAATAATGATTTAAAACTTCAAATCGAACATTATTCCAAATAAACGTAAATTTAAAACTGAATTTTATTCGAGCAAATGTAATAAAATAAGTTAATAAAAAAATATGGCGGTTGAAACAGAGTGACTTTATTTAATACGACCCTGTATACAACAATTCGAATTTATTGTTCGTAATTCTAATATATTTATATATTTTTGCTAAATATTTAGGATGAAACAAATAATTCATCAACATTTAGAGTCTTGAGAGTTTATTCTGTTCTCTCAGTTGAGAATGGAAATGTTTTAGCAAACTAAACTAGCATCATTAGTGTTAAAAAAACACACTTTAGAATGCTTGCTTATTCAAAGTTTCTGAGTACTTAACGGGAAAAGCGAAAGTTTAAAAGACATTGCTGGTAAAAAGTTAACAAACCTCATTCTTTGAAAAATTCTGGAATGATTGCAGTAATCACACTGTTTTGAATATAATGAATTTTTGCAAAACTTTGGAATACAACAGAAAAATATATTTGGAAAAACACTTCCGAAATTATCTTGGGGATTATGACATGTGTTTATTCTCTTAGAATAAAATTGCAATCATTATAATTTTTAACTAAAGTAAGAATTTAAATCGTAGCTATAATTATAACTCGCTGGAAACTTATTTTTAAATTCTTTTCTATTCTGTCATAATATGAGCAAAAGGTAAACTGTCGTTTTATTTTATTTAAAAATACTATTCAATTATCAAGCTTTAATGTAGGATACAGTGATGTTTCAGGAAACAGTTAACGGGAAATGCCCCAGGGGAAATTTTAAAACGTAACTTTTACATAATTAGTCAGCTAAATACATTACAAAAGCGAAAAATGAAATGTATATTTTGTTACATCATGTCGATTGTTTGTGAAAGACCAAAAATTAAGCTATTTCTAATTTATTTAAATATACTAGTTTGAAACAGGATGAATTGTGTAAAGATAAAGTTACTTGCATTTATATTATATACTATCAAAATATATTTTAGTTTTTCCTCTATATCATTTAAAAACTTATTTACTAGCAAAGAAGTTATTCAATAAGGGTACTCATTCAAAATTGGGATCTTTTAGAACTGAATTCATACATATTAAACAAAATTTGAACATTTCATACCAAGTTGGAAATTTGGCGACTATTTTTTATGTATCTCAACGCTTTTCTATTACGATTGAAAAATGTGCGATGATTGTCCCGGAACAAAATAAGATATTAAAAGTCTTATCATGCAATGAATTTAAAAGCATTAGAATAAAGTGTTTTTCTGACTCAAGAGCTTTTCTAGTTATGATTATTACTGTTTTACTTTCTCAAATAGTTATTATATCAAGGATAGGTAATAATTTCATTTAACGTAAAATAAACTTAAATGAATTATAAATAATTTATTGTAAAATCCCTTTTAGTTGCACACTTTCAATATATGACATTCTATATTAGAATATGAAAATTTTTGGAAATCCGAAAACTGATCTGAAAAGCGTAAAACATATAATATATTATGTAAGCTTATAGTCTAAAAATTAAATACAGTGCGGGTGTTGAATAAAATGCCTACCCGGTGGCAAAATTCTGGTAAAATTACCATACTGTATGGTAATGACATTTCTGGTAAAAAAATCCATTATTCTGGTTAATAAAATTAAAATATATTGCAATTATACCATTCATTTGGTAATTTTTCCGTTTATATCGTAGCAGTTGACGAAAAATTCTGGTTTTCAAAATTATAGCTCTTATCACCACACATTGAACCAAATAAAACGCAAAATTATATTTAACAGAATAAATGGTTTTTACGGTATGCACTCTGGTATTGTGATAAAATTGCCAAATTTACAATTTTTATCGAATATTGTAAAACCATGTTTTCTTGTTAATTTTACCAAAATCATTACGAAAGCTCCTCGATAAAAATTACCGAGTTTTTGGTGTTCCAATAGAGTTAGAAATATTGTAAATCTTACCATATTCTGGTAGTTTTGATCCTACAATTTTTATCTGGGTGGAGATACAGAATGCCGGCTTTCGATGAAACACCTAGGAATAATATAGAGTGCAGAGTGCTCGCGCTTCGTCGTTTTCTTAAGTTACCTGTTATATACATACGTGAGATATCACATGTTGGAATTAAAAGTAACGAGTAGGCGGACTCACTGGCTGAAGATGCTTCTTTAGAACCTTTACAGCCAGATATACCTTCCACTTACAACGAAGTCATTACAGAGTGTAAAAAAATGCTTATGGACCTCTGGAGGGTTCCTCCTCCGCATAGTTGGTATTTCAGAAAACGTCCTGGAGGTGCCTTGCTTTTTGAGGAACCTAGAAGCCAGCAGACTTGTTATTCTCACTTTGCAAGTGGTCACTTGAGGTGTCTCTCGTATGTTCAGGGGCGAAAGACTTTTGCACTTTGCACTAAATGTAGGACTGCTCAGGCTTCGCCCGAACTTATTCTTAACTGTATAGATTTTAAGATCGACGAGGTTTTTTCAAAACCTCATCTGTTTTTAGACTTTCTGGACATTTTCGGACTTATGGATTTGGTCTAATTGTGATAGACCTCTTAGGGATCAGAAACAACAACAAACACATACATAAGAAGTGGCCTTAATTTAAATGTTTTTTTTTTTTTTAAATACTGTTTATATTTTTTAAGGAACTGGCTTATGGAAGAATTAGGAAGGGAAGGATTAAGGAACGGAAAGAAAGGATTTTTTTAAAAACGAAGATCTTATTACACTCTGTCTAGAAAGTATTTGACGTAGCATTTAATTTCGTTTTGTATTTCATAACAAGCGTTGAACATCCAACCCAATTCTGAGTTTACAATTCTCAATGTTCGCATTTGTAGTTTTGTAATTTTGAACCCGATCCAGACGGAAAGGAAACTCCTAGATCAAGTATTGGGACAAACTAGAATTCTTAGAGGACTTTTGGATGGAACAAACCAGCATTTTCGAGGCATGGGGCCCGACGGAGAGGGAATTCTAAGCCATAATGTATCTATCACTGAGGATATTTTACGTCAGCACTGTGGTGGGTTCACGTCGGGAGCAGAATTCGTATCAATCAGTCACCACTGTTATTCGAACCAACCTGGGGCAACTTATTGGGAGGCGAACCCTCTACCCTTTGGGGCACAATAGTTCTGACAAAGCATTTGACGTAAAATGATTAGGTATTACAGATGTCTATGTGTATTAGAAAATATTACTCATTTACATGCCTAGTCTAAGAACGCCTGTTTGTCTCTAAAGCAGCTATATTCTTAAGAATCATACTAATCATTATTGTAAATTTTTTTATGAGAATCGGAACAAGAATTATTAATTGAGAATTCCGAAGAATTATTATCGTTGCGTATATTTTGATAATATTTGCTTTGAATATGAACTATATTTGTGTTAATTACTTAGTGCAAAAAACTTATAAAAATGGTCAGTTAATATATTTTTTTCTCAAATAAATTAAAACTTCAGAAATATTATAATTCATCGTTCATTTTTCTTTTTTCTTTCATTTAGAAAATCGATACTAAGTAAAATCAGATAACTGATTATTCTCTGCAAAATAATAGAAACACCTATGCCAAACTCAACAATGTTTGCAAATAACAACATAATGATAAAAAATATTTTTTTATTTTAACCGGTTTGAAAAATTATCTCTAGTTAATGTAATAAAGTATGCATGATATTTTGAACTATATTTGCTTTAAAAAGTAAATGTCTTAGGAGATGTATACTATCCAAAAATGATTTTGCTTCGAAATAAGTTTTATCAACTCAAACTGATTCCACAGCCTTATTATTCTCATAAGTAGAGATAATATGTTAGTTTAAGTTCACTACAATGTAGTAAAAATATTTTAAAATTATTTTTGAACAATCTAAAATTAACAAAAAGTTGATATGCATTTATAAATATGTTGACTTTAATTTAAACTTTACAGAAAAATCAAAATAAAATACTAAATAAGAATATAAGTGTAAGAGAGAGAGAGAGTAGAAATAAGGATTTTATTACACAATTATCAAAGTTGGCGAAACTATTTGCTATTTTTTGAAAGCAAAATTTGATGCATTTTTCTTAATATTTACACTGCAAGATTAAATTCTTTAAACATGAACTTTTACTCTGAAAGTTCTAACTCCTTTACGCACAACTTGTTTATTTGGAAATTGAAGTTTGAAAAAGCACATTTAAAAATGGAGGAAAAAAAGGGAAATAGAAATTAAATTTTGTGCGATTTTGCTTATTTCGCTATCTTAACCGTATTACCTTACTCAACATTTTTAGGAAAAAAAACACACTTTTTTTTGAATATCTAAGCATTCAAGATAGTTTTTAGAATACCTATTCAGTTTTATAAATTCGAATATGTCTACAAATTTCTGAAAAAAATAGTTCATGGCTATTATTTAAATGCATTTTTGGAAAATTCAGAAGTAAGTTACCAGTAGGGAATATAGAGATAAAATGCATTTTCCTTAGTAGACTTGGAGGAAACAAATATATATTTTATTCATAACTAAACACATTTACATTTTTTTCTTGTATTATGTAAATGCAACAGAATTAATGAATCAAGTGCTTAGAGGGAAAAACAGTTTTCTTTACACACATACACAAATTCCATGAGAAAATTTAAAACTTAAAATGCTTCATGTGCTAAGTCGTTGCCTTATTATGAAAGGCAAATTTGATCAGTTTGAAAATACGTACAGTTTTTTTTTGTCATGATTTCACGTTATGGAAATTTGTGCTACGACTTGAGTTTCGTTTTATAAAATATTCTAAAAGCAGAAAGAAACATCTGTTGACGCAAAGAGTCTTTAAGAACTCTGGGGGAAATGAAAAAAAAAGGACAGAAGAATGTATTTTAATGTACTTTTTTGCTCATTAATGTAACCGGGAGAGCCTGGTTGGCAGGGTGCTGGACTCACGTTTGGGAGAACTTGAGTTCGATTCCAGCTGGCCCAAGACCCAGTGTAGTAAATGGTAACTGGTGCGCTTTAAATCTGCAGGGTTTCAAAGTGCTCCATGTTCTCATAACAAATCAATACCTCTGGGGGTGCTGAATTGGAGATCGATCGTTCTCTGGTTAAGGTCAAAATTACAATCTGCGGATGAATGATTGAATGTATGAATGGGTCCACCCTATAAACGGGTGTGACGTATGGGCGTGACAGAAGTAGAATTCTCAGCAATAGATGACGTCACCGTGAAGCAAGAACAATCGCACCTCCTCTGCCTAAATGACCGACGACTGCAACATTCATTAACGTTATAAGCTTGTTAAAAGTTTGCCCGAAATACACTTCGTGAAATTTTGGAAATTAAAGCAGTTACTTGATTAAAAACTTCATTCTTTTCAGATATATACAAACTGGAGATAACAGTCGATATGTTTCAAGAGGTCGTTCAAATATGACGACTGCCATTTCCAATTTGAATATTTTTGAATTGAATTAAATTTTTTAATTAAGTAATATTTCTTTTTCCAATGGCAGGCACTGAATTTGAATCTTTTGCCTATACTATGCCAGAATTGTTGCTCATTTGGCGGTACCCAGTGGGCACCTGTGAACCAAAGTCACGGAGGCGAGCAACTAATTAAGTAATATATCACCATTTCAGTTTCTTGGGATTATTTATTTCATCAAAGTGGTGTTTAAAGTATTAGTACTTTTAAGTTTAATGGTATAATTTAATTTAATTTCATACTTACCTCTTACTTCTGGGGATTTTTAAAAATAGTTATTTAGTAGTTATTTAGATGTAATATATAAAATATAATCGATAAAGTAATGTAATCGATATCTCCCAGTAGATAATGTAATTGATCGATAAAATAATCGATCGATGATGTAATCGATATCTCACAGTAGAAACTCACTTCAGCAATATGTTTTCCTTAGTAGGCTTGAATACAATAAAAAATTTTAATACAAATCTCACCATTTTTACATCTTTAATGTGATACGAAAGTTTGCAGGAACTGGTGTATCAAAAGCTTTTTGAGGAAATATACTTTTTTCTCAGTCTTGAAAAGCAACTTGAAAATTTCAAAAGGCAATGATTAAATGGCGACTAACCTGCTGTGTAATCAGCACTAAACCAGGTTTAATTTGAGGATGAAACTTGCCACTATAAACCCTATCTTATTGTTTACTATCCTGACTTTATATAACACTTTTTTTTTATTTCCAATGCCTACCTGTGTTAACATTTCGTCAATTCAAGCATTTACAGGGCAGATTTGTTGACAAATCTCTCAGGGTCACCTTATTAGGTGGACCAACGCTGCACCCACCGTAAGAACAGATAGTACAGAGAATGAAAGAACATCCATGCCTGGCTCGGGATTCGAACCCATAACCTTTTAGAAGCAAGGCCAGTTCACTGACCCCTACACTGTCCGGTCGGCGCTTTCTGTAACATGATTGGTCAGATTTCGAAAGTGTTTTTATTTTTATTAAATATTATTTGCAACTAACAATGAGTGAAATTTTTCTTTTCATTTTTGATAAAGGTTCTAAAATTACAAATTATGCGTAATTGATAAATTGTGTGCGGCTTTCATACAATAATATCACACTGTAGAAATACGTGCTTCAGCTTAACTTTCGTTTTTAAAAAATATTTTTGACTGAGAAAGAAATATCTGTCAATAAAGAATAACATGAAGAACATTAAGAAAAACAACAAATAGGAAATTGAGAAGATAATTTGAATGGTTTTTATTTTTATGTTGGTGCCAAAACTGTATAAGTTTACACTAGATATTTAGGAAACACAATTTACAAATGTTGAAAATCTAAACATTCAAAATTATTTTTAAAATAGTAACTTAGTTGTTTAAATTTAAACTAATCCTTTGTTCCCATGAACGGAAATATTAAAAATATTAAATTATAATTAATACTCATTCGATAAATATTATCTTTAACTTTCCTATAATTCTCATAAATACATACTTGAAATATTTTTTAAATATCATTTGCATCTTGATCACTTCGTAATATGAAAAATGTAAGAAAATTCAATGTTTTTTTAAAAAAACGAAGTGCTTTGCTTAAGAAATAAGCTTCAAAAAATTGAAGGCTAAGATTTTCTTGTGTGGAATTTCTCTTGTTACGAACGAAAAATTCGACAAGTTTGAAAATAAATTCATACCTTTTATCTGCAACTTAATTTCAACTGAAAAACCTTTTTAAATTTAAATATAAACATCTGTCAGTACAGAGTAATGTAAAGAATTACTAAGAACATTGATAAAAATAAACAAAGTCAATAAAATATATTTTGAGGTAATTTTTTTTTATTCTTTGACTTCTAAATTACACTGTACAAAACACCCGTTGATCTTTCGGAATCATTCGTTTTTTTCTCTATTTTGTTTCATTTCTTTTCCGTATATTTAACGGTTTAAGGCCGTTTTGATGGCATAACAGTTCTTCATCTCAATGAAGTGACAGGTTTGAATCTAAGCTATGATTGGTCAATACAAACTCTGAAGATATAAAATACTCATATCTGGTGCGAATACAGATTTACTTATTAACTTTCCCAGAGGAAACTTATTTTCAAATGGCAAAAATTTTTTGAGAAACGGACTTATTTTGGTTGTAAAAATTTGTTTCGTTACAGTAAAATACTATTCTGATTACAGATTTGGTTCGTAATTTCGTAAAAATCTTATTTTTTTTATGGCAAAAAAACTTTTAAGCTACGGATTTACTTTGTATAGATTTTAAGGTTTTGCGCAACAAACCCAGCTGCCAGTATTTAACCGTAAACTTTAGGAGACTTTTTTTACTGTGTATATCAACTACCTCAACTTCATTTTCAGTAAAAACATACCACGAAACATTGAAAATCTAAACTCCCAAAAAAAGTAATTAATTAAAACAGTGGTTTTTTTTTTACTTTTTATTGCAGCAAATTTTCAAAATAATCTCTAACATGATAATTGCTTAGATGCATTTTATAAAAAAAAGCTATGAAAATAGCAAATGCAAATAATAAATATATTTGTTTATTTTAAAAAACAAATATTTTTTATTCTTATTTTCTTTTTACACGAGACATCTATATTTTAGAGAATTAATGAACCAAAAACTTAAGGAAAGAACTTTTTCCTTTACGCAAAAAGAAAATCTCTTAGATAATTTAAAACCAAAAAACCTTCATGTGCTAAATTTTACTTTTACGAACGACAAATTTTCCCAGTTTGAAAATATATAAATATACTTTTCATATCAAGTTATGGAAATTCGTGCTTTAACTTAAGTTTCATTTTAAGAAAGAAATATCTGTCAACATAGGATAGCATAAAGAATAATATTTTTCAAGTACTTAGTATTCCTGTGATATAAATGCACAAATCGATATTTGTTACGCAGCGAAGGATTCAAGCAATAAATTTGCAAATGAAGGCTGTTCAATAAATTTTATACCTTACCTGACTTACTTTAAGGCAGAAAACTTTCACTTTTATTTTAGAAATGTTTCAAAATGTCCTTAAAAAATCTTAAAGTGAAAAGACTTAAGTGCGTTTTACAAATAAAAGGAAAAAAATAAAAGATTTATTTAGATGTCTGTATTGTATGCCATACTTGCAGTTGGAATGGGAAAAGCGAGAAATATTGCTTTTAAATTGTGTATAAAACTAATATATTTTAAAAAGCCGTTTACTCAAGACTTTGTGGAAAAAATAAATGCATGCATGTATACATTTTTATATTCAAATAAACCATGCATTTCTTAAATTTCGAGTTGTAATTAGGCAAAAATATTATCTAATTAGTAAGTATAATTATTAAAATGTAAAAATACTGTACATAAATTCCTTGCGAAAATACGCGAAATCTGTCTCTTATAAAATTTAAAACTGTAAATTTCTTTAACAAATACCGGAAAATACTTAAGGGAAAATCTGTCATTTAACAGAAAAAAAGTAAATCAAACTTTGTATTTTACTTTCTGAGATTAGATGATACGCCTTTAGCAGACATCCTGCTTTTGCACTGTAAAAAATTCAAATCAAATTATGGTATAAATTACCAGCACTTTGGGCGCACCATTCGTAAAATCCATTTTACCGTAAAGTATCGTTCTGTAAATTTTACAGGACTGTTTATTTAATTAGTGATTCAGTGATTTTACAGCATCAGTGTAAAAATTAAGGCATATCAGATATTTGTTCTATTACACTATCCGGTAAAAAAGGATTTTGAGGTAAAAAGTACCGGGCTCCTGAGAACCTGTACCTTTTACCGTAATTTGATCCAAATTGCTTACAGTGTAGCTCTGGGAATCAAATCTTGGTTAATGCCATGGAATGCGAAGACGACTAACTAATCAGGCTCCTGCTTACTTTTGTTGCTATTTTTTTTGTAGCATTTTCTGTTATTCTTTTATCTCGATAAAAGAATAACAGAAAATGTTATTTTTTACTGACTGAAAAAAATAGCATTTTCTGTTATTCTTTTATCGAGAAATGCTTATATGCGTTTGAAAACAGAATTGTTTTCTTCTCTCTATTTTTACAGAATTCTTTTCCTACATTGTAGTATTAAGCCTAAAGAGAAAATTCTTTAAAATTACAGACCAATAAATGATAATTTCTACAGTATAAAAGTAATAGCTTTAGTATAAGTGGCGAATCAAGAAATTTAATAAAAATATATAATCCATAATAAATTTAAATTTTTATTCCTTGGAATAACATTTTTAACTTTTTAAAAAAAAATTGAAATAGAGTTTTTGGTAAACAGTTTGAATGTTAAAAAAAAGGAATATTAATGTTATACATACATTTTCAAAAAAATAAGTTACAAATTCTTAAATTTCATTGGAAATTGTAAACTCTTGAATATATTAGGGTGTCTTGTAGTAAAATATTGCTTCGATCAATTATGATCAAAACTACCAGAATATGGGACAATTTACTGTTTTTGGGTCGAGAGGAAGGCAAAAAAACTTGTTAATTTTTGCCGTAGTGCCTTGGTAATTATTACGGTAAAACTAACCATGAATTATAATTTTATAATATATGTGATAAAATTTGTTAAATGTGGTACAATTTGGTAATTTTATTATAATACCTTAAGGCAGTGTTCTCCAGCCTTTTTATCACCGCGGACCTGTCAACGTTTGATAATTTTACCGCGGACAGCTGGGGGGAGGGGGAACGTTGATTGTTTATATTTTGGATTATTTTATTTTATTAATTTTAATTTAATTGTATTTAAACATTCATTCAAGATAAAATACAGTTACACCAAAAAATAAATATGAAGTGATTTAACATTTTAACTTACTAACATTTTAACTTACTTAAATCAATTAGCCACGATCGAGAGAGAAGACGAAGTTCTTCAGTAGTTCCAATGTAAATTTCGCGCCACGCTTTCGTGTTTTATTTATGATATTTACAGTTATGATGATTTTTTTTATTAAAACTAATTGAAGAATAGTTGCAGTGGTTTATTATTATTATTTTTTTACTTTCTAAAACATTAAAAAGTTTATGTCACTACCTTCGAGGGCCCCTTTTTTTTCAGAAAATAAAATTTTAATGGAACTATTTTTAATTTGGGATTTATTTTTATTTTGGGGTATAAACCTAGGAATTTAAATTCAGTTTTAATGAATTGGGCGGCCCAGTACCATTTGAGCCACNGAAGAATAGTTGCAGTGGTTTATTATTATTTTTTTTACTTTCTAAAACATTAAAAAAATGTATGTCACTACCTTCGAGGGCCCCTTTTTTTTCAGAAAATAAAATTTTAATGGAACTATCTTTAATTTGGGATTTATTTTTATTTTGGGGTATAAACCTAGGAATTTAAATTCAGTTTCAATGAATTGGGCGGCCCAGTACCATTCGATCCACGGACCGGTACCGGCCCGCGGACCGGGGGTTGAGAACACTGCCTTAGAGCATTGTTTCTCAACGGTGGTGATACCGCACCCCTGGGGGAGTTGGGCGTATGCTGAGGGGCGATGAACTTGTTTTGGGCTGTAGGGGGCGATGAGCATGTTTTGTCATTCAAATTTAATTTTAAAGCTTACAAATGAAATTATTAAATTAAATTTATTTAATAAATAAAATTAATCTAAAATTAATATTAAGGAAAAGAAGATTAAATTAATATAATAAATTAAGATTATTCGATACACCTTTTGTATCACCAGTAAAACGAACTTATATGACACCAATTCTCCGATCCGAACCAACACAGTGCAGAGCATGAGTCAGTAGTTTGATTCATTCAAGCTATTTCACGAATGGCTCTGACTCATTGAAGCCATTTGGCGGAAATCGAAGTGCATGAGCTTTCGGTATGAATGTTTGATTTGACCCGTGTTTCTTATGAGCATTTTCGTTACCTTCCTTACAGTTTTTTATTCCAGTTTCGATTTGATCTCATAATTAATCTGGCCAGGTATGTGTTTAACGCGAATTAGTTTTTTACCATAAATTACTTATTAATTTGGAGAAATAGTTGATTTTCTTTCATCGTTCGTTGCTGCCACCAACAAGGTCGGTTAACAAAAAGAAGTGTCAGCTATACCGCGCCATGTACTTGAAGTTTGGATTTATTCAATCGCTGTTGAACTCTCAACTGTCCAATTGTTTACTTTATAACAAAGTTTTATCTAATGAGACAATGAAATCTTTCCGTTAGCAGAAGCATTTGCAAAAGACTAATCCTGACAAACAAAATAAAGACTTGCCATTTTTTACGAACATCAAAAACAAATATACAGTGTTCAAACTATTCATTTCTCAATTTTATTGTTCCTGCGTAAATGGTTTTCTTGAATTATTTTTTCTCAGTTATAGTTCTTATTACCACATGGTAAAAATTAAAATTACTAATTTACCAAATTTTATCACCAATTAAAAAACCATATGTTATTGAGAATTACACCAAAATCATCACCGAAGAGCTTCAGTAGAAATTACAGAAACTATTGATGTTTCCATACAGCCAGAAGTACGATAAATGCTACCATAATCTAGTAGTTGTGACCATTTTTTCTCAGTGTAGTAAGCAACGTTTCAGCAATATTAGATAAACATAAACACTTATACCGAAATATTTTAAGTGTTTTTGTACATTCCAAATGCAACAAACTTTATTTTATAATATAATCATAACACTAAAATTATTTTAAATGCTACCTCAATGTTATGATACTTTTTAAAAAAGTGCTTGAGTAATGTGGGAAAAAAATTAGGCAGCTAAAAATTATTAAAAAAGCTACATAAGAATCATCATTTTATGCAAACTCAAATCATGATGCTTTACAATCAACTTCAAATACTACACATATCATACATTAATTTTAGGACTTAAAATTAATAAATCATATTTTCTCAGTGTAAAAAGCGATGTTTCTGCAATGTTAGCAATGCTACATAAACATAAATCCTTATACCTAAATATTTGTTAGGTTTTTGAACATTTCAAATGCAACAAACATTATTTTATGATACAATTAAGTCACTAAAATTATTTTAAATGTCATTATAGTGTTTATGATACAAATACGTCCCTAAAATTATTTTGAATGTTATTGCAGTGTTTATGATAGAATCATTCTGGTACAAATATTTGTTTATGTTACAATGTTAGGAAAAAACTGTTTATGTTCTGTGAAAAATTTGCTGAAATTTATTACAAAAACAGCAAATAATCATCATTCCATGCAAACCCAAATCATAAGGCTTTACAATCTCCTTCAAATGTTATAAATATTATATATTTGAGCCACGATGGCTCAGGGGATAGAGCGATCTCGTTCCAATGAGGTGAACCAGGTTCGAATCCCAGCTATGGCTGTTCGATACGAATCCACATCTGACTTGCACGCGCGACAGTGATGACGTGAATTACCCTCAGTGGTAGACGTATCATGGGACATAGTCTCTTTGCTGTCAGGCTAACCGAAGAAAGTTCTCGTGGTTTTCCTCTCCATGTAAATCAAATGCGAGTTAGTACCATCAAAAAGTCCTCCACGAAGGCAAATTTCTCCCAATACTTGATCCAGAAGTATCCTTGTCTTCTGGATAGGGTTCTAAATTATAAGGCTACGGAGTTGAAGATTAGTAACCGTCACTTCGTAATTGAACTAACTGTTACGCTCACTACGAACTTTCGGAGTGCCCTCGGATGCCCTCTTACGGGAGCGGGACGGGCTTAAGCTTGTTATTAGTAGCCGCAAACCAAAAAATTAGGTCGACTGTTCACAACGTTTATAAAATGAAATGTTGTGTATTTATAAATTTTAGGATTTAAAATAACTTTAAATGTTGCAGCAATCATTATGAACCAATTAATAAATGAAAAAAAATATTCTTTTATTTAAAAAAAATGCAATGCAAATATAAAGTTCTGTTTAACTTTCATATTTCAATTTCGAAAGGAAATACGTATTTTTTTTAAACATTCTGAAGCTTATTAATAAGTAATACTGCCCTTAATCCATTTTTATGTTACTCCAAAAACCTATTCTCAAGTTACTAATCAACCTCAAACTGCTAACGTTAGCATGATTTTATTTCAATTGTTGAATACTTTTGGGGTTAGTTATTTGAGAAGAGGAATTTCATAAAGAACTTATACTTGCTGACGATCACCATTTCCTTTTCTTACATCTTTTTTCTTCCTTCAGGGAAAAATTACGTATTCAAATATAATTCTTTTTCAGAATAAAATATGTTAGGAAGGTAAAATAAAATGTAATGTTTAAATTTCTCTTTAATCTTGTAAATCTATCTGTTTTATGGTTAAAGTTAGATCCTTTCACGTTTAAGTATCATTTTTACTTAACTACAGAGCTTGTAACTGGACTTTTTTCACCAAAAATGTTTCTAATATTTCACTTTTTCTCCTATTACTTTTTAGAATAATTATCTTCCAATATTTGGTTTTACTTAAAGATTAAAATATGTCATAAATATTTCCTATTATGGGTCTCTTAAACATCCTTCCTTTTATCCTCTTTAAACTTGAAAATCTATCTGTTTATAGTTAAAGTTTAATCCTTTCACATTTAAGTTACATTTTTATTTCACTACAGTGCTTTGAAATAGACTTTTTTCTCAAAAAATGCTACTAATATTTCACTTTTTTATGTATATCTTTCCAGAATGGTTATTTTTCTATTTTTGATTTTACTTAAGCTAAAAATGTGTTGTTAATATTTTCTATAATGCGTCTTTTAACATTGCCTTTTTTTAATCTCTTATCTTCTTTGATCTTACAAATCTATTTGTTTTACTGCAAAAATTTGATCCTTGCACGCGTAAGTAATATCTTTATTTCATTATAATGTTTTTAACTGCACTTTTATTTTACAAAAATGTTACTCAGATTTCGTTTTTTTTCTATTTTTTTCTAGACTAGTTATCTTTTAATTTTTGATTTTACTTAAAGGTTAAAATGTCCATTAATAATTTACATTATAGGCCTCTTATTCTCATTTCTTTTCATCCTCTATAATCTCTCTTTAATCTTGCAAATCTATCTGTTTATAGTTAAAGTTTGATCCTTTTACGCTTGAATAAAATTTTTATTTCATTACAGCGCTTTTAACTAGCGCTTTTTTTTTCTCCGAAAATGTTATTAATGTTTTACTTTCGTCTGTATTTCTTTCAAGTTATGGTTATTTTCCAATTTTTGATTTTGCTTAATATTTGAAATTTGTGATTAATATTTCATGTAATGGGCCCCTTAATCATGCCTTCTTTTTAATCTTCGGTTCTCTTTAGTTATCTTTTAAGGTATCTTTTAATTTTTGATTTTAGTCAAAGGTTAATACGTGTTATTAATATACTCTGCATCGGGGATTAAACGTACTGATATTTCTTTTTATATATACTTTAAAATACTGTTATTATTAGAAAATTTCCAAACTTATTCCAAATTTTAAGTATTCTCGTCTGAAACCACCACAATTTGAAAGAAATTTCATTTAGTTTGATAAGTTACTTTTGTTTTATACTTGATATATTCTATACACTGAGAAAAGAAAGTTTGCTCAAAGTCACACTGTAAAAATTTTCAAAGCAAATAACAATATAAAGTACCGACACTTTAGTCGCATCATCCATAAAATCCATTTTACCGTAAAACTATTTTTCGCAGTAAAATATTACTTGACCATAATTTCTTAAGTAATATTTATTTAATCAGGGAGATTCAATGATTTCACGGTAATTATTACTCTAAAAATTACGGTATCTCAGATTTTTGATCCGCAACATGTTTCGGTAAAAATTTATTTTACCTTAAAAAGTACCGGCATCCTGAGTACTGGTGCTTTTTACCGTAATTTGATCTTGAGTTTTTCATAGTGTACTAGAATTTGATGAAATTTACCATTTTTCTGGCTATACGAAAATGTCAAAAAGCTCTGTAATTTTTATCGAAGTGCTTTATTAATGGTATTGGTTAAATTAACAATAAAATATGGTTTTATAATAAGTGATAAAATTTGGTTATTTATCGTAAAACCCTGGAGCATGACATAAAACCATTTATTCGATACAATATACTTTTCAATTTTGCATTTTCTTTTAAATAAATGTGTGGTAATAAGAACTATAATTTTGAAAATTCTTGTAAACCGTTATCATATGAACTAAAAAATTACTAAAAAAAGGGTTTAAATATTGTATATTTTGATTTCATTAACCAGAAGTATGCTTTTTTTTTTCATAAGAAATAATTTTAGCATAAAGTATGCTAAAAGTATGTATAAAGTATCCCAGTGTCTTCGCATCAACTAGGTTTGATTACCTGTACGTGCGAAAATCAGGATGTTTGTTTTAAGCCTGATAAGTCAAGGGAATTAAAATACTGAGTTTAGTTTATTTCTGCTAAATGACAGTGTCTCCATGCATATTTTTCTTGTTTCGTTTATAATTAAAATTATACATAATTATACTTTTGTAGAATTTCAACTTTATATTTCAACTGCGTTATGGTTAAATTTTATGTGTTTTACAGATTGTATTAAAGTTTTACTTTTTCTCAAAATGTTTCTTCTAACTAAATGAAAAGTTCCTATTTAAAAGAAGAGGAAAAACATTTTGTTCAAAATTATAACTTTTTTTGTAAGTTACAAAAATATTTTGTGAAAACTCTATTAGTATTTTATAAAAATAAATTATAAATGGGTATATTTTTATGTCTTAAATCATAGTGTATTTGTAAGATAAATTATTCAGATGTCCCTTAATTTGAACTGTTATAAATATTTTTTTACAATTTTCTAACTATCATATATTTTACGTTTATTTAACGAACTTCTAAAAGAAATTGCAATGCATACTTAAAAATTGAAATCGTATTACATTTAGCATAATATTTTTTGAATTTCACAAGTAAATATGTTTTACTTAATAACATTAAGAACTCAATTTATTGTAAGAGCTTAGGAAAATTAGATATTTCTACAAAAGATTATATTTCTTACTGAATTATATTAAGTGGAAAAATACAAAAACTCAACTAGAAAATTAGATGAAATTCTTGTAAGTAGTTACCGAAATCGTCTATCTATCTTCCTTAACTACTTTTAAAAATAAAATTAACTAATTCTTCTTAAAACCATTACTATTACTGTTTGTTATCTTAAAAGCTCTAGTTACTTTACTTAAGTGAGTAGTAAAAAAGAATTCCAAATTACATTGCTGAAAACGATTTTTACGTGAATTTAGCCTGTGTAAAAATAAATTGCATAATTCATTAACTTATAAATACTAAAAAAACCTTTGTATATTAAAAAATTAATTTATATACATTTATACCCTATTTCAATTTTTTATCAATTGCTTTATTTCGGTTTAATGACAACTTATTTTTTATTTAAATTTATTTATCTTATATTGTTTTTTTTCTCTTCTCATTATGCTGAAAAAATGTTTATCAGAAAAGATTAATCTGTGATAAGTCTCATCTTTGAACTAAAACATCGTAAAAGATTCATTAAAAAAAACCTTTATTCGTTTGAAAAGGTTTATCTTTATTAAGTCATAAAAATATCTGTTTCCAATTACAACTTTTATCAATATGTCATAGCAATGTTTTGACATTAAAAGTTGTTTCCTGTAAGTATTAAAAACATTAAAAAACGGTAATAGAAAATCAATAAAACTGTTTTATTATTTAGTGAAAAAAAATTAACGGTAGTTGTCTTTATTGAAATAACATCATGGAAAAAGTCATATAATTAAGCGAATCTTTCTTCACGTAGTATTTGCTTTTTAAGTTCAAGTTTCTTCGTAATTATTATTATTATTTGTTTATTCGGTGAAAAGACAAAAACAAAACCAATATGTGTTAAAATATTTTTAATCTCTGCTTTAATATTTAATATTGTTTGCAAAGCAATAAAAAATTAGTTCCTTTACAAAAAATCAAAATTCAAATTTACTGTTATTTAAAAACTTAAAAACAAATTTGTTTCAAAAATGAAAATAAAAATTATCATTCATCGATATAATTTAAATATAATTTTCTTATTATTTAAAACAATTTAAGTACATTTTGAATTTAAATGAAAAAAGTAGCTTATAATTGTGGTACATTTAAAACTGTTTCTAAATCATGTTTTGCATACAACTCAAATTCTCAAAACCGTTGAAACCGTTGTTTGTCATAAATTGAAACGTAGCATAAGTTCTTGTTGAATTTGTTGGCCTATTACGCATTAAACATGTTCGTTTTCTTAATAATGGTTAGAAAAATCACAATTTTATTTCTCAATCGAAGCCGACCGGCCTGTGTAGGGATCAGAGAACATGCCTTACATCAGAAATGTTCTGCGTTCGAATCCTGGGCATGGCATGGATGTTCTCTCATTCTCTGTACTATATCTATCCTTACTGTGGGAGCAACGTTGGCCCACCTAACATGTTGCCCCTGAAAGTGTGACCAACAAATCCCTTCAGATGCCTGTATGACGAAAGGTTATTCTCTAGGTGGGAATTGGAAAAATAAAAAATAAATTCCCAATAAAAATAATGCAGATTGAATTACAACTTATTGTTCTAATAATTTTTTTAAAAAAAAGTTTAGTTGATAATCTAAGAATTACAGAAAACAAAGTATTATTTTTGTATTATTTGATTTTTAGAGTTTGTTTTATTTTTAGCCAGTTATGATATAAAAAATTTTTAACGAGCGACGAGAGATATGTTTAATGATTAAAGTATAAGAAGAACTATCTTTAGCATATGCAGTTAAAATAAACATAAATTAATAAAATAAATAAATTAAAAGCATTTTGAGAGGATTTTGTTGAGTAAAAAGTCAGTTTGGTTTTGGATAGTGTCTAATTATACTGTACAAAAAAAATTTAACGTTTTCTTCTGTTCTTTAAATTTTTCATACTAAAAGAAAAACGTGTTTGCTTTTTGTATTAAAATAATAACGGTGCTTCACATACTATTTTTGTTGGAGAAAAGTCGTCAACCTTCTAGTTAATTCTCGAATATTTCGCTTCCTAATGTATCTATAGCTTCGGAACTTCGCACTGTGGAACAAAAATTACTTTTCGCGGTCAAAAAAAAAAATGAAGTTATAAGAAGAAAAAAAATCTCAATATGATTTTTTGTAGTAAAATGTCCAAGGAATATGACGGTGTATTTTTTTTTTTGGTTAATTAACGGAAATAGCAATTAAATGGAAACAAAGTCGAAGTAAAAAAATTTAAATGTTTCAGTTAAATTTTTATTAATATGATAAATCCTTATAGTAAATAAAAATATTAAAACTATGCATGATTTATATATAAATGTATTTCTAAGATATATATGAATTCATTATTTTATATAAATACTGTTAATACCAGAGCCATTTCCCTATTTCTTCCCTGTACAATGAAATTGTAACTTTAGTGTGCTCTACAAAAAAAAGGTTTACGTTGCCGAGGGAAAAAAATGTGTACATTTGTTTGGTATTTATACTTAAGAACTAAAAAAAAATTAGCTGCGAATATTTGCGAATTCGGCTGATATATCGACTTTTATAGATCGTGTCATTTTTATAATAATGATAAAATTACTGAAAAAATTATAAAAATAAACTTGAGATTATTATTTTTGTGATAACATTTTCAAAATTTTTTATATCTAGCAAAATAGATTCATTATTTTTTTAAAATTCGATAATCGAATTTGTAATTAGTAATCTTAAATATTTTGATTCAATTTATTTAGTTAATTTTTTTTTTGATAAATATTTGCGATTTTACATCCATTACTTTATTTATTAAAATTATTAACCACTAATTTGCAATCAAAGATCTCACAAACTACTAGTAAATAATTTTTACTTATTTATTTACAATTTTTTCAAAAATCATCCGCCATTTTGGATCTGCCATTTTATTTTTTTAAAATTTTGACTTCATATTTGAAATTAGCGACCCAAAAAACATATAGGTGATCAATTTTTAGAACATTGAAGTTAATTTTCTAATTTTGGCCGCATTTTTCTGATTTTGTCCCACTGTGCTTCGGGAAGGTAGATAAAGCTTCAGTCGGCAAAAATGTGGCCAAGGTTGCCAAATTGGTTGCCAAATTAGTGACAGTCTCACTGTCAATAGTAGCACCTTTCTTTTTCCAGTAAGTTCTTATTATGTACTAGTAAAATACGAAGATAAAATGACGTTTATTGGAGCATTGGGTTTGATTAAGAAAAATAATTGTTGATTTGTTATTTGAAAAAAATACAAAAAAAAACATGCATTTTCATCTGTCATAGTCTGTTATCATCTGTATAGTCACTAACACTTCTTGTCTCAAGAATTTGAAAATGCGTTCCAAAATGTTAAAAAAATATTTTAAATTTTGATAAAAACTGAAAAAATATATTAAATGTAGAACGATTTAAAAAAGGCTCCAAAGAAGCAGGAGTTCTGACTTCTCAGCTTGTCAAAAAACAGCTATTCCTGTTTTCTTTTTGTAACATTTAAATTGGATCATGGAATGTTTTTGAAACATAAATAGAATATTTGTATTGCATGTGTCCCATCGCTTTTTTCAACATTATTTTCTTTTTGGATGAATGTTGGTAAACGATGAGAGATATCGATGTCGCGCCGGAAATAAACTACTTCCCAGAGTTTAGTCCCAGCAGCCATCTCTTCCATGAAGAGCTTAAAAAAATTCAAAGAAAAGAAAAACATTTATCTCTGGAATTTATCGCTGCGGCATTTTCCAAGCTTCAAAACTTGTATCCTTTGTGTAAAACAGATTATTTATCAGTTTCAGGAAGTTCTTCAAAATATACAAAAGCAGAAACCTATGAAATGTATCACTTCAATGCTTGTGCAGGAGATGCTTTTGAAATAAATGATCCCGTAATGTATAATAACAGAACAAAAAAGGCAGTACGCATCATTTACAACGAGTGATTAATTGATTGAAACGAGTTCTAAATATGTAATTTGTAATGTAAAGGCACTAAAGATTGCAGAGAAGCGTCATTATAGTGATTCATCAATGTTTAAAAATGTGTCGTGCGTTAGAAAAAGATATGAGACATATTTCTCCAGGAATTGTTTTAAAACTAAACTATTTGTAATTCGACGAATATTATGCAAGCCGGTGATCAGAAAATTTAAAATAAGATGGTATAAATCCAATATCCCATAAACAGCTGACATGGTTAAAAATCGATTCAAATAAAACAGGAGAAGATAAAGAAGTACAAATTGCTGTGCTTTGTTAAAAAAAATATATAAAAAAATAACAATAAAAAAAACGTTATAATTTATTCTTACGAAGTTGAAACTATGAAAAACTATGTAGCAATGTTTTGTGCTTCGTATCATTAAAACTGAAACTTGAGCTCTTATTTTGAACTTAGACTGTTTATTTTGAAAACATTCTTTTATAATTTTTTTTAAACAGAAATTCCATTTTTGTGTTCCATCAGGCCAGCAGCGCCATCTGTTGTAACTAATTTCGGAATTTCCAGAAAATAAATCATTTATTTCCTAAGAAGAATGCAGCTAGACGCACATTTCGATGAATTGTTTTTTTAAAAATCATTTGTCATTTTCGAGAAAGAGTCAATTGCAATCAATTATAATATTAATAATCCAAAGCGTTTCCGTCAAAATAACTTTGCTTATAGAGCTTTATGACACGACAAATTTACTGACCCAAACTGAATCCTTTATGGATTGATTAATATATCGTTTTCTGATTTTAAGTTTCAAATTGTAATTTGTGATTGAAATTTGATTCAGATTGTACACAATTATGTTTTCCGTATATTTAGACTTAGAAACACTCTTGTACATTTCAAAACTGTAAAAGTACCTATGTCGAACATCTATGTGTGTAAAATATGACATACATACAACACTGATGTTTATATTGTAAGAAAACCAACGAAACTTTTTTTCCGTGTGTGCAACGAAAAGTTAAAAAAAAACTGAGCTTTAAATTGAGTAGAACTAAAAGATTAAAAGCAAACAGTTCATATAAACAAAAAAAAGTTTGTTTTAATTTTTGTTTTAATAATGCCGAATAATTAACGTAGTAGAAAGGAGCATTTCAGCAGAGATCGACGTTCATCGATGTTTGACGCAGATACGTTGTTCATTAAACGTATTGTTTTAACTCTAGTATACTACCTTATTTTTTATTACCTAACTTTTCATCAAACCTTTTTTTTTATTTTCTGTTCTTTCTCTTACATGGCTCTTACATATTTTGCTTGATTATGTTAGAATAAAGGATCTAATATTGTTCGAATTATGAATTTTATATACGCGTATATTTATTATATATTCTTAATTCTATGAATTATTTGTTTTAAAGTAATCTTTTATCTGATTTGAAACGTAAACATTAAATTAAAACTCATACATAAATTAATTAAATTGTTAAGTTTGCTAAAGTATTTTATTTTATAATCGTCGTTGAACATCCGTCCCAATTTTTTGGGGTTTATGACTACTAACGTTCAACTCCGTAGCCTTGTAATTTTGAACCCAATCCAGAAGATCTGGATGAATTATTGGGTGAAATTTGTTTCAGTGGAGGACTTTTTAATGAAACTAACCTGCCTTTGAGTTACACGGAAAGGAAAACCACGAAAGCCTGCCATGGCTATCCAGGCGGCAAGGGAGATCTATTCCATGATCCGTCTATCGTTGAGGATATTTTAAACCAGCACTCTGGTCAGTGCAAGCCAGATGCGAGATACGTATCGACCAATCATTGCTGGGATTCGAACCCGGTTCACCTCATTGAAAGGAGAACGCTCTATCCCCTGAGCCATCACGACTCTAAAATATAAAATCATTTCAAGTGTTTTTTACTATAAACTTTGTTCTTTTAAACTGAGATGGGCACAGAAGGCCTTCACCCTCTTTGTGGTGTCGCGCTACTGACTTTATTTTAGTTCATTCTTTAAAGTTTTATTGTAATTCAGAATAAAAAACATGAATAAACTGAGAATAATTAAAATAAGAATATTTATTTAACGTCTTATTTAGTTTCAGAACGCAAGTTAAAATATTTAAAAATTATTCTTATACCCCATATTAAAAGTGATTTCATAATTCAATTGTACCTTATATATTCTAAATCAAACAAAATTTGTCGTTGCTAAGTAATTAATAGGGTCCATATGTTGTGCTTAAAACTATCTAAATTTGTTTTAGAATTCTGCTCTCCGATTTTGTTGATTTAAGAGCAGGCTATAAGGCATACATGTTCGCTCATTTTAAAATGAACGCTTCAATCTTCTCAATGAATATTATGCTCACCACTCTGTAAGATCCAATTTATTTTGAACTTTGCTTGGATATTGAAATGGATTCAAATCAAATATTGATTGATCAGCAAATAGATCTTTGCTAGGCTATAAGAATGGCATATACACTGAGAAAAAAAGTAGGGTTAATACTACCAGAATATTTTAAAATTTAACGTGTTTCTTGCTTTGGGGGAGCACCAAATTGCTCGGTAATTTTTTCCGAAGTACTTTGGTACTGATTTTGATAAAATTAGAAATTAAATATTGTTTTATAATGTGAGATAAAATTTGGTAATTTTATCATCAAACCTTAAACCATAGTCTGAACGAACATAATTTATTCTGTTAAATTTACTTTTCAATTTTGTATTTCTTACTAAATGTGTGGTAATAAAAGCTATAATTCTGAAAACCAGAACTTGAGGTAAACCGTTACCATATGAAAGGAAAAATTACCAAATGAATGGCATAAATATCGTATATTTCAGTTATATTTACCATAATGATGTTTTTTTTACCAGAAATATCATTACCATAATGTACGATACTTTAACCAGAATTTTTATGTACATATTTCAGAAATATTTTAATGTTCAAAAATCGTAACAAAATACCCATATATTCTGTAAAATGTTTCTGTGGCAGAAATATAACATTGTGTCCTAATATTCCATTGTGTCCATTTTCGCCATGATTTCTTTGAAACGTTTCGTTATCGTCACCATCGTTATCTTTTAGAAACCAGGCAATAAGATAAAAATAAAAACTCCATTACTGTGACTAATGAAATATTGTCGGTGGAGGGAGATTTTCATGTCTCAAGGTTTGAATAAAGGGGAAGGTATTAAATTAAATGATACCATTTCCCCTAACTCTGTTAACACTTTCAGCTTCATAGCGCATGCGCAAGAATTTCGGAAAATTTTTTGTTGTTGTAATTTTTAGAAATCTGTTTGTATATTGCAAAAGATTATTTTCGTTTTATAATTGCTTTTTTTAAATATCGCTTTCAAATTTGTCTTCCGTTACCTGAAACGATATGATTAATTAGCATCACTTAGCGATACTATTTACGATAAATAAATTTTGTTTTACTAAAAAAAAATTTAAAAGATATCTATAAATGCGTTCTTTATTGTACATTATATTTTTTTTAATATTACTATCATGCTAGTGCTGTGTAAATATGTAGAAATGAAATTTAAAAAAAATTGAGCGGTGCAAAAATAAAGATTTGCAATGGAATTTAAAATTCAATAAAATTGACTGGATTTCGGTTAAATTAACAATAGTTTATTTCCGCATTTAATCGCGCTATTAAATCATAAATATCCATGGCCTACTGGTTTATTGGTATATTACATTATTTATTGGTATATTGAGAGAAAATTATCCAAATTGTAGAAATCAATTTATTGGAAAATCATATAAAACACAGATGGTTTGGATTTTTGCATTTTCGCCCAGTTATATTTAATCATGAAAACCCGACAATATACCATTTTGCATTGATTATTTTAAATCAAAGTATCTTCTTTTATTTCGGAATCATTCTCCCATTCGCGGATATCAAATTCTATGAATTGCTTATAATTCTCCACTTCTAGAACTTTTGTTCCTAAATCGATATCAAAGGATAAAGAGAGCGAAAAGCTTGAAGATAAAAGAGATTCAGGAAATGGCACAAAAGTGTGCGCATCACTGTCACACAATCGACACTTAACGTACCTTTCAAATTTATTCTGAAGATTGTCAGATCCAAGTTTTTTAAATTACTACTTTACTCCGGTTTTGAATACTTTCACTTTTTTTACTCACAATGACATTTCTAAAATATATTTCCTAGCTCAAACATTATAAGTAAAGTTATAGTATTTTAAGAAAATATTAAATAAATTGTTTGGGAATTAATTTCGCGCAATTAATTGCTTCAATTCACCTGCCATTGCTGGGTCCTCCGGTTTGTTTTTTTAAATACTTTCTTTTCATTTGAATCCTTTCATTTTAGACTTCACCACATCATTTTAAAATTTATTCTGTAGTTTAAACATAGTAAATAAAGCTTTTTTCCTTTTTACTAAATATTGTAATGCTGAATAAATTCTTAAGGAATTATTTACTTCAAATTAATTACTTCAATGCACCTGCCACCAATAGGTATTTTGCTTCGTTTTTTTAAACACTTTCGTTTTTATTTAACTCCTTTCATATTTGTCTCACGATTCTAAAATGTTTTCCGTTGCTCAAACATTGTAGATAAAGTTTTAGTATTTTAAACAAATANCACCTGCCACCAATGGGTCTTTTGCTTTGTTTTTTTAAACACTTTCGTTTTTATTTAACTCCTTTCATATTTGTCTCACGATTCTAAAAGGTTTTCCGTTGCTCAAACATTGTAGATAAAGTTTTAGTATTTTAAACAAATAATAAAATGATAAATAATTTCTTCAGGAATTATTTACTTCAAATTAATTGCTTCAATTTACCTACCACTATTGGGTATCCTTTTTTAGTTTTTTTAAGTATTTTCTTTTCATTTTTAACTTCTTAAACATATTTGTATATTGGCAGTGTATTTTGTTTTATGCTATTTGTTTGTACTGTTTTTGTTTTATCGTATTTGTTTTACTTTTTTGTTTTATAGCATTATCAGTGTATTTTTTTTTTAAATTTTATGCTTTGTTATATCTAATGCAAAGTTGTCGCACTTTAAATATAGTGATAAAAATATTTATTTGTTAACGTCATTCTTAATATAACTATAATATAGTCCATTAATACATTTATATCTGCTTTACACTTAAATATTATAATTATAACTTTTTTTTATAACATCTTGTACACGAGTAGTTTTACAAAATCAATATAGGGGAGATTTGGGTAGCCCCACCCACTTAAGGAGTATTGCTTATATTTCTGTATAATATTGAGTAATAATCAATATTTTTGTATGTTTCCATTGTTTTATCATTTAATTAAATAATGCAAAAAGAATAAACCAAAAAAAGAATAGTTTAACTTAAAAAAATGGAAATTTAAAAAATATGACTACTGTCTTCAACATATTTTCAAAACTATTGCTTACCATGTTACCAGCTGCAGAAATACTTGAAACTTTGAAAATAATCTTTTTTTAATATAAAAATTAATGTCCGATGGCCCATTGACTTGAAAAAATATTCTATACATATGAAATTGACAGTGGGCGGGGGTACCCGACACTCCCCTACTAGTAAATAGATACGAAAAATGAATCTGGTTTATTCACAAAATAAATGTGTAAAAATAAATCTGCCTATTTCAATTTCCAAATTATTTTTTTTTGGGATTTAATGTGGTATATTATCAGATAATATTTTTTTAAGTTCATATAGGTTTTTTAAAAAATCCCAATGATCATTTGCTATTTATACTAAATTTGATTCCTAAGATAACACAAAATTATATTTGTTTCGATTAAAAGGAAACAAATAACGCAATACAATATTACTTTTATAATTAAATATAATATTAATCAGAATCTGTTATGATATTTCAATAAATTCTAGAGTCTATGAAAATATTTAAGATTTACTTTAGCAGTCATGATAATTTATTAAAATATATGTTTTGTTTTGTTTAACGTAATCTTTAAAATATATTTAGCATATATTTAGAAATATATTTAGGTATTGTAGGTAATAGCAATCGATGGAAAAAAATTTTACTGACATTATTTCAATACACTTACAAAAATAATTTCCTAATAACTGAATGTCATGAATTAAACTTACGCATTAAAAAATTTTCAACAACATTTTTTACATTTTTCCCTACATTTACTGCACTGTCATTAACACTTGACTTTGGACTTTTAATCTCTTTTCATAAATCATTCTCTGCAAAAACAAACGAGCTTTTAGCTCTAACTGAGAAACTAGTCACATGTCGAAGAAACTATTCACTACTTTTATCAGTAGTAACAAGGCTTGCATCCAAATATTACGCTTAATTCATATTTCGCTTTTGAAAAGATTTATTGACTTAATGAGATGTTCTTGAAAGCACTGATTCTTCTGATTTATGCAAAGATTATCCTCTTTTTTATCTTAAATTCTTATGTTTGCAAGGTAACATAGGTTTTCGCTAATGGATTGTAAAAAATATAAATATAAATTGTTTGTTGCATGAGACACGGTTCGTACACAATTAGGGGAAATATTTCATTATCTCTTATTTTCATTATTTCTTTCATTTCCATTTGCGAACAAGTTATTGTAGTCGCATTCTTAAGTGATGAAATGAATTAATTTGAGTTATTACTTTTCCGTAATTAGAAGTATTGTTTGATGAGGAGAGTTTAGTATTTGCTGGTAAATATGCTTAATTAAATAGAAAGATTGTGAAGTTGTTTTATTTTTATTATCAAAAGAAAGTAATTTTGATTGCATTTATTTTCACTTTAAAAACATTGTGTTTGTTTATATTTTGAAACAATACAGTATTGTAATGTTGTTTTTGTTCAGAAAAATATAATATTTTAATCTTTAGTTTAGAAATTGTATTGAATGAAAGATAAATCATTAAGAGTTTTAAGCTAATGCAGTTTTAAAAACATTTAAGATATTAAAAATTATTTATTGGAAAAAATATTTAAATGCTTATATATGGTAATATGGTATAATGTATTGTATATTTATAGTAGTATATTTTCTCATCTTATGCAATAGTATATTTTTATTTGTTCCTTTGTTTCTGATATATTATATCATGAAGTAGTTTTCCGACGCTGAAAAGATAGTTTTGTTGTATTTTGTTGATAAACAGCTACATCTAAGACATCTATATAACAAGTTTCAATTTAGCACTTAATTTATCTATTTTGTATCTGTGATTTGCATTAATAAGATTTATTAACAATGATCTTAAAAAACCACTTTTTTATTTAAATGTTTAAAGAAGAAACATTGCTTACTGTATTTTTGATATCTGGGATCAAATTTAAAAGAGTGTGATTAAAAAAAAAAATTGAATAATTCATTGTTCAATATAAGTTATAAACTAGTTTTGTAAAGCGCAAGTTTTAAAAACATGCAAATTTTAAAAACTGATACAAAATACAATAGTTTAAAAATATCATACAAACTACAGGGTGTTCCTTAATTACTACCTTTAATTACTTACTTGTTCCTTAATTACTTACTTGTACATTTCAATATTTTTTTTTTTTTGTTGAAAAAACGAAGACAAAATATTATACGCATTACAGGTTTAAATTAATAATTATGTGATAAAAAAAAGTAATTGCAAAATTGACAACTACCAAATTTCTTAGAAAGGAGGGGGGGGAGCTACTAATCTCATGGATTAAATAAAAGCGTAATGCATTTTTAAAAAGCAATCGCGCTAATTCGGAAACTCTGATAGATTCAAAATATTTCTGTTAAGAACGCCATCTGATTGAAAAATTTAAATTAAAGTAACCTATTATGCTCGTTTTGGACAATGTTATCCTATACATAACTTATAAGTTCATAACTATTTTGAATTAGAATGAAAAGTGTGCGTGAGAGTATGTGTGTGTGTGTGTGTGAGAGAGAGAGAGAGAGAGAGAGAGAGAGAGAGAGAGAGAGAGAGAGATTTAAACATACAATAGGGAACTTTCTTTTTATTTTTCCTTGCCATAACTTTCCTATAATAAAAATTGAAAGTTTCTCCAATAAAATTAAGACACTGATAAGGTAATAAAAATAATGATTTAAAATTAATTAAATTTTTCAATCTTGAATGTATTAATTTTGCAAAATTTTTAAATTTAGGAGCGTTTGAAAAAGTTTTATGTCACACTTTCGGAACTAAAACTCTCACCTTTGACGATTCAGCAATCCTTGAGCTATATTTCATTAATTTTAAGAATTGTTTCATCACGAAATCACGTGATTTGGGACGAAACGGAAACTCTCAAATCTATGACGAAAATGTTTCCTCAATACGAAACCTCATCATAAGGCATTGTAGAAGATCGTTAAATGATAAAACTATGATGAATGTTGAATGATGATGAATGATGAGGGAAATGATGAATGAAGAAACTAAGATGAAAATAAAGTGATGAATAAGCCAACCGGGCTGTATGGTGGTCAAAGAGTTGGTCTCGACCTCCCGAGTTCGAATTTCGCTTTTGACATGGGTGTAATTTTCTATCTGCTCCATTTGTCTTTCTTGTGGTAAGGTGACATTGACTTAGCTATGTGGTTCCCACGATAAAGTGATTATTAGAAAAGTTCGATACATTTAGGCACTACTACTTTTTTTTGGAAAAAAATAAAATGACGAAATATTTTATTTTTTATTATTGACTAAATTCGTGTGACAGTAGTTATTTCGAAAATTTGACGAAATGTTAGATCGGAGTATATATCGAGAAACGGTTTTGTCAAAAACGGAAAAAATTTAATGAAATTTGAGTATCCATTTTTTTTCCTTGGTTGATTTTGTTTTTTACTTTTAATATACATAGTATATAATCGAAGCTATAGTTTTACGTATAATTTTAGAGTGTCCTTTACTTAGAGACAGTTGTTTCCAAATTTTATTCTAGTCTTAAGAAAAACGGGTTTGTAAATACAATAGAAACGCCTGTTTAAAGTTATTTCCTTAATTTTGGTATTTTTCTACTTTTCTTATTTCATCATAATACTTATTCCACTATAATGATGGATAACTTTCAGAACAGCACACACTTTCAAACAGGACTTAACTTCACATACCAATCATTATATCGCAAAGGAACTTAATGATTCCTTATCAGAACAAGCTGGCCATCTATTTTTATTCCAAACCTATCATATTTTAGAGCCAAAGTGGGTGGAGCATGCTGAAGCTTCCTTATCTTTTACCTTTCGGTTAACTCCAAAAATAAATGATAAGGAACAAATTGCAGTTTTCAAAAAATAAGTTTTAGTAGATTGGATAAGCTTTACATTTACTGTAAAAGTGAACTTTCTATTCATAATA
Source organism: Parasteatoda tepidariorum (assembly GCF_043381705.1). NCBI lineage: Eukaryota > Metazoa > Arthropoda > Arachnida > Araneae > Theridiidae > Parasteatoda > Parasteatoda tepidariorum. The sequence goes on along the minus strand of NC_092211.1, from coordinate 73,949,706 downwards.
AATAAAGTTATGTAAAGAATTTTGTTATAATTAAAAGTGTGCGTGAATCTTATTATTTTATATCAATTAACAACGATATTCTCTTTAAATTGTATTACAGCATTAAGATAGTTTTCTGAAATTAATTTTTGCTATTATCTTCAGCATTTTAATGCATTGTATATATACATTATAAAAAAGTCAGGATCAAATTACGTTAAAAAGTACTGACACTCAACATGGTATACTATAAAATTTTATAGAAGATGAAATAGTATATAACTGTTTTATAACTATTACAATAAAATCTAATGTAACAAAAAATCTAATTTACCGTAATTTTGACAACAATATTTACGGTAAAATAACTGAATTACCTTAATAAATAAATATCACTGTAAAAATTACGATAGAAAGTTTTACGGTTAGAATGAATTTTACAAATGCTGCTCTCGGGGTGCCACTAATTTTTACTGTAATTTAATCTGAAATTTTTTTATAGCGTAAATCAATATCCACATATTTTCTAACATTTCTACAAGACAAAAATGTATTATATTTTTCTAACAAATAATTAGTGTGCAAATATATTCTGAAGTCAGTCACTTTATGCGAAAGAAAACTATTGCTTTGTGGTTGAAAAATAGTGTGCTATCAGCAATTCAATAGATTTTGTTTTTCTAGTATTGTGTTTTTCCATTGCGACCGTTACTGGGGAAAAAACGTTTTGAAATATGCTTTATTTCCAACTTTATTTTTCAAAGCATAGAAACTATAGATTTTCTATCGCATTATTTCTATGTTTCCTTTTAAAGCGAAAATAATATTTTGGGAGAAAATATATTTCCGATGAATTTTATCTTTTTAAAATATCTGTTTCACCATATATCAATATAAAAGCTCTGTTATTTGTAAATTTGTTATTTTTTTAAAACATATTGTCTGTTTTTGCTGATTCTAAAATGCTTAATTTTACATATCTAATAAGCTTTTGTATGAACCTATAATTAAGGCTAACTGATAAATAAAATTTATAATATAATGATATTATATTCGTATTTTCATTAACCCAATGACTATTGTACGAAGAATACGCTGTTCCTTCCTTAAAATGCAGGTCAAAAAACATATGGTAGTACTATGAACAATAAAGACTAAACAACTATGTTTTTGATTTAGATTAAATTTTTCTTGAAAAATATACTAAATTAAATTACACCAAGATGTACTTTTATTTATATTTTACTTCTTTTGGGAATTTTTTTAAGTATTTTTTAATATATTTAATTTACTTGAAACTTTTAAATAATTTTTTAAAAATAAATTTCTAAAGTATTTTTTAATATATTTAATTTACTTAAGACTTTTTATAATATTTTATTCACTCAGCGTTTTTAAATATTTTTGTTAATACACTGAAGTGTCGTTTAATTAGGGATAGCAGTTTTCTAGTGAGTTGGGACTATGTTTCTTGAATTATACGGCACATGTATACGTTGCACGGTCCATATAAAATTTCCCGTCTGCTTCCTTCTTTCAGCTGGGTGCAAATTTGAGCTAAACCGACACGATTTGCTACGTTAAAACGTATGTACAGTGTGCACCGACAAATAAACGGACTACCGAGAATAACTTTTTATCTAATGATCGGATCTTTACGTTTTAGGACTCAATCTTAATGGTTCAAAAGGGGATCTATAATAAGAAAATTAATTAGTGCAGACGATATTTTAAGTTACGAAATGAGACACACAATTATACTTTCTCTGAATAAATATGCCTTTCTTTCGATGAATTCGTATTTCTGACCCCCAAAATATAGGGGTTAGCCACAATCTAGGAAATATGGTCCCCATAGTTTGGTAAGGAGAACGATCCAAAGTTTGGAATCATAAATTTTAATTTCACTTTTTTTTGTATTTCGCCATATTTCAAGATTTTTGTAAACAAATTCAAACTTTTTGCACAAAATTATAAAATTCATTTCTCTAAAGATTATTGCATGCAAAAAATAAATTTCAGTAAATATTTGTTATTTTATTTAGTAGCAGTCGAAAAATTTTGGATTGTTAGGTATACATTTTCTTACGTTATTTTTAAGTATGTAGTTTTACATAGGCAAAATGCAAAATTTGAGCGAAATCGGTCGAATAGTTCCAGAGAAATCGAATATTAAAGAAGTCGATTTCTTAAGAACTATTTAATCGAATTTCGCTCGAATTTTGTATTTTGCCATATAAAACTACATACTTTAAATGACGTAAAAATTGTATGCCTTACAATTCAAAATTGTTTCGAATATTATTAAATAAATAGTAAAAAATTATAAATATTTGCTAAAATTTCATTTTTTTACGGAATTATCTTTGGATAAACGAATTTTAAAATGACGTACTTTAAAATAACGTAAAAATTGTATGCCTTACAATTCAAAATTGTTTCGAATATTATTAAATAAACAGTAAAAAATTATAAATATTTGCTAAAATGTAATTTTTTTACGGAATTGTCATTGGGTAAACGAATTTTAAAATTATATGTGAAATATTTTCAATATCGTTAAAAATTTCGAAATATGGCGTAATATGCAAAAAGTAAAACTAAAATTAAGAAGTTAAAACTTTGAATCGCTCTCCCAACCAAACTATAGAGACAGATTTTTCCAGATTGCGGCTAGCCCTTATATTTTTGGGAACAGAAATCCGAATTTGTCGAAAAAAATGCCTGTCTATTCAGAGAAAGTACGGTTTTGTGTGTCCGATTTTGGAACTTAAAATATCGTCTGCACTTATTAATTAACATATTTGAAGTCACACCCTCGAGTCATCAAGATAAAGTCCTACAATGTGAAGATACGAATATTAGATCACAAGTTATTCAGAGTGGTCATTTTTTTGTGTGCCCTGAACGATCACAACATATACTGAGCTCGTTCGAGGAAATTTGTCCTTCGCAGTTAGTCCAATCACTAATTTGTTTCACTGTTCGTGAATTCTTGGTATACTCTACACATTGTCGACCCGAAAAATCCTGAATAATCCCCGTGACCCTATTGAACCTGTTGTGTGTGGACTCTGTTGGACTGGAAAAAGCAATTTCTCTGAGGATTTCGTAAATTGAATGGTTTAAGTCTCAAACGGAATTATATTAAGGAATTCTGTTACGCTCAGAAAAATTATGTCAAGTGAAGCTGGATATATAGTTAGCACTGTCGTTGGTTTTAATTGGTAGTTCCGATTATAAGCATAGATAATATTTTAAAATATCACAACAATAATCGCGGACAAATAGTTATCGCTCAGTGCTTAGACCATTCATTGTCCAAAATCGCCAGAGTATTGGAATTTTTCAGGACAACTACGTGTAGAATACAATAAGAACTCACAAGAACTGCGAGGAAGACTGGAAATCGGACTGATAACTTTGGAAGGACCAATAACTTTTAACGAACGGCAAATAACTTTGAACGAGCATGTTGATTGCTGCCACCGTACATGTAATAGTGCGTAGCAAGGCGTGTTGTCCTGAGCCTGTGATGCACGACATTATCAAAAATTTGCTCAAAAATGAATATGAATGTCAATAAATGGACCTTGTCAACATAGAGACCTTGTCAGTATAGAGACCTTGTCAATAAATGGAACTTGAAATGCTCATTTTACCGTATTGGGTTTGGAAACTGTAGACCTTGCTACTCCTTCATCAATGGTACCTCAATGTATTTTTTTTTGGCCGGTTTTGTTTTACAAATAAATTTTAAAATTTTACGAACCGATACCACGTCAGCACTAAAATATGGGTAAGTCTTGTATTGAATTTGCTAAACGCTCATTCATCTATTAAGATTTGTTTTACGTTACATCCTACACTGTAAAAAAAAATTCGGTGTATAGTTGATTATATGTTTGGTGTTGAAGTAGCATTTGTAAGTACAGAACTTTAGTTATCTTACAAAAAGTTTCATAAAATTAGCAAAATAACAATTCTCTGATGGAATTGGTTGCGATTTATTGTATCGACCTGACCTTTGTATACGATGAATTGTATACGATGAACGATGTATTGATTATATTGTTAACGATTCGCTTGTTTTTTAAACGAAGTGTTTTTGAAGAAGTGTCATGAAGAAGCCATAAAATTGATTCTTATGTGCTTGCAAATATGGGTTGTCAGTAAATAAATAAACAAACAAACAAAAAATAAATAAAAAAAGCTATAACATTGAAAAAGTATATAAAAAGTTTACTACATGAAAGATTTTAATGCAACTAAACACTAAAAATGTTGTCAACAATACACTAAAATTTTTGACGGCTTATGATTCCTGCTTATACGAAATTTATTGTTTAAGTTTGAGTGAGACTTTTCTTTTGAGGTTTTTTTATATGCTTTCAAATTAAAGACACTGAAAGTACTTACTATATTGCAAATGGAAGTTTCCTGTATAAAACAATCAAATTTTCATTAAACTTCAGAAATAATGAACATTAAAGTATTTTTAATAGATAGATAATATACTTGAAATATTTTGAGAACTATAATTCAACTTCTCGACAAGAAATACACAAATCAAACAAAATACTTTTTTCCCTACAAGTTTTAAAAAGAATTGATTTAAAAAGAAACCTTACATCACCTCCCTAAATTACTTTTCCTGTTTTGAAGGAGTTCTCGAAAGTCAATGATTGAAAGAAAAGCATGCTTCACCACTTTGCAGAATCCAATAAAGATAACTAAAGGTTTTATTGCGCATAGAGTCTTTTCAAATAATTCTTATTCTTCCTCAGTTAGCGTTTTGCTTGCAATTTTATACTATATTCTGTTTCTATTACTCTCCTGCCTTAAAGAAATTTCCACACTTTTATAAAGAAAGAATTATGAAATGTGAAATATTTCGAAAGAGTGGAGTATGTTGTAAAATTGAATTAGCAACTTTAAACGAAAAGAGAAAATATCAAATGTAGAGATAGAACAAAATTTGTCTAAATCAATATGGAAACTAACGCTTCGGCTGATTTAAAATGCTTTTGGAGTGAATTTTTATCTATAGAATCCGCAGAAAAACTTTTTTGTTACTAAATATTTGATTTATCCGTATATTTTCCATAAAGAATAAAAATTATTTCTCTAACAAAATATGTTTTTTATTATTCGAGAATTACTTACGTTTTGATAACATTTCAGTCAGGAACTTGTATTGTTTATTTAATATAATATACATAAAAATCAGAGGGACATATATATAAATATATATATATATATATATATATATATTTATATATATGTCCCTCTGATTTTTATGTATATTATATTAAATAAACAATACAAGTTCCTGACTGAAATGTTATCAAAACGTAAGTAATTCTCGAATAATAAAAAACATATTTTGTTAGAGAAATAATTTTTATTCTTTATGGAGAATATACGGATANATGGTATGACCCAGTTTTCTCACATAATTTCTTTTTTTTACTTAAATAATTTGTTTTACTTAAACTACTTGTTCTGTTAAATAAAGCTATATTAAATTCGTATTTCATGGACATAAAACTTATTCGTAATGGATATCTCATTAATAATATTTTTTTATATTATCTTGTATTGATTAAGTTCACATTTTATTAACTTATTATTGTAAATTTATCAGAGTCGTACTATTTCGCATGAATTTTTCGATCTACTGTCTATCTATCCCGAGAACTCCTCATGACTGAAAGTCTGAGGTCATCAGTTTTTTTATAGCAAGAATAATACCAGTTCTAATGAGGGAGAATTAAAAAAAGACATTACTGTCCCAACCAAAGCCAATATTAAGTTATTAAGTACACACTCTTGTTCAATCTTCATAACCACAGAAACCTTCAGCGCGTGAGTCTGTTGTCTGGAGGAGTTCTTTAGATAGCCTGACAGTAACTTACCACTTTTCCGAAATTGGTAGATCAGAATGATCAATGTGCACAAACTAGTAGTAGGTCTAAGTGACGATTTCTATGGAACGGATAGATTTAAATGACCATATGAGTTTTTTTTTTAATAAGTTACTCCGTATCTTAAAACGATTTTTTTAAAAAATATATTGCATTAATTAGAAGCAATAGATTGTAGTAATGGCAACATGCTTAAACAGCTTATCTGACTGTCACCAAAACCAAATTATGGAGAAGTGTTAAGCACGTTGACATATTTTTCCCCTCTGGATGCTTAAATAACAAAAGTTTCCTTTTTGTTTTTATTTGAACATAAATCATGTCGCAAAAGTCTCTAGAAGTCATTATTCTTCAAAATCTCTTCTCGTTTTTTAGAGATTAGAAAACTTTATTTAAATTCAATAAAATGTCTGAAAAATGAGTTGACAGTAGACTTTTATTTATTCGCAAGTGACTGGAATTTTCTACATAACAAATGACCAGCGATTTTTCGCTCTGACTGTTTTTTCTCATTTAATCGTAAAATAGAAATCGGTAGGGAAAAAGCAATTTTCTTCTATACACTTTTTTCCAAAATGTCCTAGCAAAGAAGGTAGAAAAAATAGTCCTTTTCACGCCAAAAATATTTAAGTTTAGCTCTTTTTATTTCAAAAATTCCTCTGTGTAAAGGGCACAATGGAAAAACATTCACGGAAAAGTATTTTTAAAACACAAAAATAAATCAGTCTGAAGTGTTTTAAGGTTTCGATGTTTTATTAAAGAAAAGTTCAAAAAGGTGGAAAAAATTTCATAAGTTTTCTCTTTAAGTTTATGAGAACAATTTCAAAACTGTTTTCATTTTATAGGGAAAGGCTTAAAACTATTCAAACAAAAAAAACGAAATTCATTTGGGAATAATATTAGTGAATAAAAAAAAATTGGGAGTTACATATTTTTATATAGATTGGCTATCATAAAACTCCTCCTTATTTTTTTCTCTATTTTTAGTAGTGTCATAATTTTTATTCTTTGGTAAAACAAACTTTCATATAATTTTATTTTTCATCAAGAAATTTCTTTTGAAGTCCTCAAATCAAGACTTTTTTTTAAAAAAAAATCTAAAATTAGGTTAAATTCAATCGTTAATCTTGTATTGTATATTATCATCTTTAGATTAACTGTCATAAATTGTTTCTTGGCATTAAACGTTTTGTTACCCTAAAAGGTATGATGTTTACTTGAAGAGTAACTATATACACTTCATATAGTTGGAAAGATAAAATTTTGTTTCATATTTCGTCAACACTAATTTCCATATTAATTCTTTTGCTTTCCTCAAATGATTGTCCTGTTGACCATATTGAGTCTATTTCTGGAAGTTTTGGATTAATTAAACTGGAAAAGAAATTAAATTAAGATGATTCAAAGCTTTTTATGAGATAGTAGAGAACGTAATTCAAAATTAGAAAACTTTAAATTACTATTAAAAATTAAAAGAAAATGACTGCTATGGTTAAAACAGAGGGCATGATATCCTTTAAGTATTTATCCAAAGCTATTGTTATGCTTTTTTAGAGAAAACAATAAAATTTTATTAAGAATTTATCGAAATCGATTGTTTTGGGTTAATAGAGACTGCAGTAGAATTGTATAAGAATTTATGTAAGGAGATTGCTGTTGATTGATAGAGACCACAATAGAATTGTAATAAGAATTTATGGAAATCATTTATTGTTGATTAATAAAGACAACAATGAAATTGTATTAAGAATTTATGGAAATCATTTATTGTTGATTAATAAAGACAACAATGAAATTGTATCAAGAATTTATAGAAATCGTTTATTGTTGATTATTAAAGACAATAATGAAATTGTATTAAGAATGTATAGAAATCCTTTATTGTTGGTTATTAAAGACAACAATGAAATTGTATAAAGAATTTATAGCAATCGTTTATTGTTGATTATTAAAGACAATAATGAAATTGTATTAAGAATTTATAGAAATCATTTGTTGTTGATTATTAAAGACAACAATGAAATTGTATGAAGAATTTATAGCAATCGTTTATTGTTGATTATTAAAGACAATAATGAAATGGTATTAAAAATTGATAGAAATCATTTATTGTTGATTATTAAAGACAATAATGAAATTGTATGAAGAATTTATAGAAATCGACTGTCATGCTGAGACCACAATGAATGTATAGAAAGCGATTGTTATGGGTCAATAGAGATCATAATAAAATTATACTAATAATTTATGGAAAGTTATTGTTTTGGGTTAATAGATACCACAATAGAATTGTATTAAGAATTCATATAAATCGGATGCTATGGATTAATAAAAAAACAAGAAGAAACAGAAACAAATGACAAACGTTTCGTAAGTTTTCATAATTCAGAGCGAGATAATTTACGTAGGTTTAATATAAAACAGGCTCTTTAATTCAATTACTTTGAATTTTTACCTAGTAGTTTCGATTACAAATTTTTAACTTTCAACAGTTTGGTATCAACTTATCTAGTTTGGCATCAAAATGTTTTCTAATTTAGTATCAATTTCATCTAGTTTGGTATCAAAATTATTTATTTTGGTAACAACATAATTTTGACTAAAAAAAATAATAAATTTTTTTTAAAACTCCGTACTTATAATTTCCTAAAGTAAATATGTCTTTCTTTTTTTCTTCCAGAAAGATCTTGAAGAAACTGCAACATGGCTGAGGAATACAGGATAAGGTTGGTCGTCCTAGGCGGAGGAGGATCGGGTAAAAGTTCCATAATAAAAAGATTCCTCTTCAATTCCTTCTGCGAAAAGCATCGGCCTACTGTCGAAGATCTTTATTGCAGAGAATTTGATCTTGAAGCTATGACCCTTAAAGTAGACATTTTGGATACAGCTGGAGATTTCCAGTTTCCGGCGATGAGAAGATTGTCGATAGCTACAGCACATGCATTCCTTCTAGTTTATAGCATTGACAGCGTAGAGTCTTTTAACACTGTGAAAATTTGCTTTCAGGTATAGCAGGACATTTATAATTATAATTTGAAACTATGTCACTTTTAGTAAGCAAATAAATTTTTCTACATAGTTTATGAAAAAAAAATGAAGAAAAATACATGTGCTTCATAATTTCTGAAATACTGCAAAATTATTTTGTCTGGAAAACCAAATTGGAATTCACTGTTTGAAATATGATAATATAAACCTAAAGTATAAAAAAGTAATATAATGTGTTATTAAAATACACACATGAAGGTATTTTAGACCCTATGTTATCATTAAAAGTGACAGGAAAGTAAAATCTTCAAAAATTAAATCATGGTGAGAAACTGGTGATTAATGGCGATACATATTGTTGAACATTAGAAACTATTTTGGTTAAAATAGTCTGATCAGGAAAATGTTCAATCTGAAATACATATTTTTAATTATAAACATTCTGTTTTAAATACTATTATTTTTACCTACTTTAAGCAACCTATAACATGAGATAAGAAAGCAGATGATTATTGATTATTTGATGTTATTGATATTCAAAACCACCGACTTTTTTTTCTCCTTTTTGCCTTACGTTACACTTAATTTTGGTACTCAAAAACTATGAAACTTAAAAAATTGAAATTATGAAGGCTTGAAAAATGTTGTAGGAGTACAATGTAATAAAAAAAAAGAATTTGGATATTAGTTCAAGAATATCTAGAAGAATCTATAGAATCGGACGCAAATGCAGAGTTGAAATTTGATGTGTTGAAAAGTTTAATGTCATTTTTAAATGTATTGCAATTTTTTAAAAAAATTCTAATTCGTTTGAAAGTTATTGCAATATTAAGAGATTTTAATTGAAGAATTTTTACTGCCCTTTTTTGTTCTAAATAATAACTGTTTACCAATTTTAAAGATAAGCGTATTTATCTCTCATGAGATTTTTATTGCTTAAGCTCACACTCGACTTGATTTCAAAATCAACAATGAACGTTCATAAAAAAGTGTACAAAAAAATAAGTGTATGAGACTTTTGATGTTGCCACTTATAAATCCTAATATTAGAATCAAAAATTTTAAAAAATAAAAAGAATCTATTGAGATAAATACCGTTTCCAATTTGAAAAGTTATAAAATGTACAGGGATTAAACAAAAATATGGAAACACTTCTATACTAACTCAACACTTTACTACTATTGTGTCAACAATATTTATTTTAACAGCAAATGTTTTGGAGGATTTCACGTATCAAAACTGTTGACACAATTTGAAAGATCACGCTTCTAGCTTTTAGAAATGGCATCCTTTCTACCTATGCTAAATTTGGAATGATCAAAGTGAGTAAATAAAGTTAATAACTTCTTTCTAGCTTTAATACCAGCATTTTCGAAATCCTTCTATTGGATTGCGATATTTATTTAAAAATGATTTAAAATTATAGTGATCTTGACAAAGGATAAAAGCTTTTAACTTCCTACGCTTATTTTGCACTGGTGAAAAAGACACCATTTATAAAAGCTTCAATTTTAATCTTTCAAATTGTTCCAACGGTCTTGCGACGGAAAACCTTTTAGAACATTTGCTGCTATAAGAAAGATTGTTTATGTGGAGTGTTTCCATATTTTTGTCCAATCTTTGTAGGTTGCCTCGCGACGACTCAAAGGATAGAGCGTTCGCCTTTCAATGAGGTGAACCGGGTTTAAACCTCAGCAATGGCTGATCGATAAGAATCCGCATTTGACTTGCATCAACCACATTTCTGACGTGAAATATCCTCGGTGGGAGACGTATCATGGGTTAGAGACCCCCTGTCCGCTGGATAACCGTGGGAGGTTCTCGTGGTCTTCCTCTCCATGTAACGCTAATGCTGGTTAGTTCCATCAAAAAAGTCCTCCACGAAGGCATATTTCTCGCAGTATTTAATTCAGGAGTTCTCTTGTCTTCTGAATTGGGTTCGAAATTACAAGGCTACAGAGTTGAACACAGTAGTCGTAAACCCAAGCAATCGGATCGGCTGTTCAACGACGGTTATGAAATAAAAATCTCTGTAGGTTATCGTCATTTGCAGTTAACAAGTAAAATTACTATATTCTTATTTCTTCTTATTATGGCACACGATTTGTATTAAGTATTTTTTTTTCAAGTACAATTAAATATTTTTCAAATCTCAGTAACTGTTCATTTTGTTGCGATTAACATAATAACAAAATGCTCTTGCACAAAACCGTAATTATTATATTTATGTAAACAAAAGATTTTTTTTTTGCAAAAAAATATCGATTTTTAGGAATAAAAAAATGAGATGATTGAAGGCAACTGCTAGGATTAATGAATGGAGCCTCTTAATTCTTAGCAAGTTAAATGTCTTTTGGCAGCTATGTAAAGTGATGATAAATAATAATTACAACTAAAAACTATTGTGGTAAACTAAACTGAAATAGCCGCTACCTACAATTTTAATCTAAACCAATAAATAAACAATACTTAAATTTTGTTTCATTGAAAATTTTTTTGATTGTTCCTAAATTTTGTTTCATTGAGTTCGAACTGTATCAACTTTTAAAAAAAATCCTGAACTGATTTTTAAGATAACCTTTACATAACATAAAATATTAATGAAATATTTTCGATAATCATGAAATATTTTCGTTCAATTATATATAAACTACGAATATTTTTGATTTTTTATGGTTTTTAAACTTTTAAATTACGAAATAGATGTTGGGTTTTGCGGTTTAAAAAAGTAATAACTTCAAATTAATCCTAAAATTTTGGAAAATTATTGTAGGCACGTGCCTCCTGTCCCCTCCCCTCCCCAAAGCTAACCCAAAATCCAGAATTGAAAGACATTCACAGACAAAATTAATAAAGCTAAAATATTAAATTTTTTTTATTTATCAGTCTTCCCACGGCAGCTGAAACAAAAAACTTTTTTACAAGTTCATCCCAACAAAATAAAAATTAAATGCAATCAAAATCATTTGGTCTAAAGTTATTGCTCGAGGCCAGCTCTTGGAAATAAAAAAAATTTCCACAATCAAGACCTTTTCTCTGGTACTTAACCTATTTCGGTGCAAACTGGAAAGACCAATAACCACAGTGCCGGCAGTAGTACCTATATTAGTCTATTCGACACCTGTTATAAATAACACTAATTACCGTATTACCAGCAGTACTAATTATCAAAGCATCATCGACGCTAATAAAATTATGGCGATAGTTTGCGGTTTCCCTAAACGAATCAGTAGCTTTTCTCCGTTTACTTTACTTTTCGGTACATACATTTTTATTTATTTCAATTAACGCTGATTTTAAACTATTAAATTCTTTAAAAACATATTTTAAATTCAAAACTATAAGCGAAATAAACGCGCGTTTTCAGATAACATTGGAAATATTGATTCTGTAACGTAGCCACGCTATCCGCGTTGATCATTGATCTTGTAAGAGAATTTTTAACCCACTGACGATTCTGCATTTAAAAAGCTGTATTTTAAACTCCAGTCTTCTCCGCGTAGCAAAACCAGTTTTCCTATGCTGATAGATAGGGAGATCGTGCATAGGGGAGAAACATTCTCCCAATTTTCCTATTTGATAAACCGAAATTTGGTTAAACATTAAGGAAAGTACAATAAATTCCTAAACAAAATTGTTTCTAGTTTAATTTATAATAATTGCTATTGCTAAAGCATTACGAAAAATTCACTTTTCAAATATTTCTCTTGAACCGACTAATTGAACTTTTTTAGATCGGAGTCTATAATTAATTTTTGTATTCGATGTCCAACTTTCAGTAACCTCATGCAAGTGTTCTAAGAGTATCTAGACACCGTTTAGATACAAAGACCCACAAAAATACTCAATAAACAAAAACGAAATGTTGACAAAAGTTGTTGTAAATCTAAACTAAAACGGAAAGTACATTAAGAATAAGATTTTAATAGTGTTCATCATTTAACCACTTTTAATACGTATTTACCAGACTCTTGCCATATAAATAAATTTATAAGCTTCATGTAAATACGATTTTTGTTTTGTTATCAAACATCTCATTAAAATATCATTCAGCTATTTTTTTCTTTCTAACAGGAAATTAGAGAGCAGAAGTCAGACTTCCAAGAGGTGCCTATTGTAGTGGTTGGTAATAAACTAGATATTGGAGAGAGTAGTCGAGCCGTTCCGAAAGAGGACGCTGCTGAATGGCTGTTCTGTGAGCTTCCGAGGCTCCGTGCCAAAATCCTGGAGTGCTCAGCGAAAGATAACACCAATATCAAGGACATATTCCGAGCTTTCTTACAGTTATCTAAGTTACCTTTGCCAGCTGAAGGTCTAAAGCGTCGATCCAGCGCCCATGCAGCAGCTGCGTCCAACTCCAACGGAGCTACAAATCGTCTGCAGGCGGAAGGATCCACTCCTGAAGAGGGACCAGCCAGTCCTCTTAAACACCAGAGAAGCTTCAAGCCAAGAAGCAGAAGCTTGATAAGGCGAACAAGTAAAAAAATGCAAAAAATGAAGGATGCAGCAGCAGCTGCTCACGGTACTACTGCTAACATAGATGATTGTTGCATATCATAATCTGTTTGTTTGATGATGATATCCGAATACGGGATCAAAAAGGATGCGTACGAATTATCAATCTTTCTATGTCATTTTAATGTCAGGCTTGTTATGCTGCAGTTCAGTAAGTATTTATATGCGCCAAAAATGATTTTCTTTTGTTTGTGGAGTGAAGATGGGTATCTGGTTATGGATGGTTTAAGAATGGGTAAATAAAAGCCATCAGTAGAAACACCTAACCCACTTCTTACAGCACTTGAAGGCGTCAAAAATTTATAAGCTTTGTAAACGAAGTAAGTATGGCTCGAAAATAACAGCTTTAATAACAACTGAAAGTGAAAATTATTAAATCCCCCTTAATCCCGCTGAAAAATCTAAGAAGCTGTTACAGTCTAAAAAACCATATAATGACATCCGTCTAATGTCATCCATATAATGACATTTAAAAAACTTCTGAGAATATTTTTTCAAATTCTGAAGCAGAACAATTTTCGTATGTAACATAATAATATTTTCTGTTCAGTTGCAGTCTTTAGTCTTGAAATTATAAATCTTTTCGTTAAAGATTGAAACAGTAAAAAAGCCACCTATTTTCTATATTTTCCTACCTGGATTTCAGTTGCAGGTCTTTGATTGTTGATTCAACCGTACGTTTTCCACTGTAGAATTTTTTTCTTCTCAAAATGAATTTGCAATAGAAACCTCTTGTTAGCATCTCTGTTTACTTTCTTTTAAAATAAAAGAGAAAAAATTTCAGGTTTCAAGGCAAACTAGAAAACATTCTTGAGTAGTCTTCATGGCCTGACGGAATCAATAAATAGCAAACATTATATATATTATGGCAAAAACTAATATGACTTCAAAGTCTTAAATAAATCTCCTCTTTCATTAGAGTAAAATGTAGTTTTTGAAGAGGAAATTCAAATCGTAATACCAGATTGTAATATTAATTGTAATATATATTGTAATTGTAATATTAATACCAGTATGATTGAATTCATAAGATTGATATTTTCGCCGCATCCGAAATCTTTGGAAAACATCGTGAGCTTTCTGAGATTTTTGTACTGATAACTTGATTTTTATTGAATGTAGTGCAGCAGAATGCAAAATAACGGTTTGTACATGAAAGCCATGGCAGTTATTTATTTCTCAGTTAGTTTTAACTGAATTATATGTATGTGTTATAAATGGTGCCATTATTTGTTAAATAGTATCTCAATTTATGTGAAAGAATACTGTTACTTTGTGTTTGAAACTTACTGTGCTATTAGCAGTTCTATAGTTATTAGTGTCTTTCTAGTATCGTGTTTTTCCGTTGTTTTGTTAACGGAAAAAACAATGTAAAATATGTTACTTTTTAAATGCTTTATTTTTTAACGCATGGAAATTATAGTTTTTTATTGCATTATCTCTAAGGCTTCTTTTAAAGTTTAAATAATATTTCGAGTGAAAATGCTTTTTAAATGAATTTTCTCTTCTTAAAATGGCTATTTGACTATATATACCTGAATATAAAAATCTTGTTTCTTAGTTATTTTTACTACTATATTGCCTTTTTAGCTAAACATTGAAACATTTCTAAAAACATTGAAACATTTCTTATAATCCTCTAATTAGGCTTAACCGATAAATAATTTTGGAGCTTTAGTGTTATATTTAGTTATTGGTATTAATCGTATAACTGTTGTGTGAAGAATACGATGTTTTTTTCTCTATATACAGACCGAAAATGTCTATATAGTATACGCTGCCAAAAAAAGTTTCAGTATAGTACAGAAACCTCATAAATTTGTATAACTTATCCATTTTAAAATATTGAAATACTTCGAACTAAAAATTTAATATTGTGATTTATCATCAAAAAATATTGATATTTATGGATATATCGTGATAAATTTCCAATTTTACTAATTTACTTTATTTTTTGCTTTTGATAATATTTTAGTTACGCAACTGAAAAAAAATTCTTTTTCAAAATTGTTTTAAGTTATATGTCTTAATTAAGATACTTCCGACAAGTCGCTGTCAGGATTACATCGTTGCGATTAATTATCGCTACATCTTCTTATTCGATAATTATTGAATATTTATCATGTTCCATATTTATCGTTACCGATATTAAGGATAGTATCACATTCCGTATTTTTTTAACGATAACGATCAAAAAATTATTGTATTGTCGTTATTTATTGTAAGACATTCATTAAAACTTCACTCTAAAATATCGTTAACACGTTATTAAACGTATCGATATATCCCTATATTTAGCTTTACATCTTTAAAGAGGATTGCTTTCATTGCATTTAATTCAGCTTAACTAAAGATACTTTTCTTGATATAATTAAATTAACATCTAAATTTTATTCTAACATGGTTTTAATCATTCTTTAATTATTATTTAGGAAAACGTTATTTATTTTCTTATGCTGATTACCTTCTTTCAAACTACAACGCATGCAGCCGGCTTCTTAATTTGGAAATATTTTTCTCTTTGAAATAATGTGCTTCAATAATTTTAAATATTGTTAAAAACCAAAGCCATATCACTATGCCACGTCTAATATACGTTATATTTTAGTTTTAAATATTTTTATAACAAAAATATTTGCAAAAAAACTACTTTCTTTCATCGGAAATTTTTTTTTTATCTTGCTTAAATTATTTCTTTTATTTCGAAGATTAGATATTCATATCATTATAAACCCTATTTTGTTGCAGTTAACATTTTACTCTTAACTAATCATTTTTTGACTAAGAAGCAAATTTTTAATTCTTATAACTATAACATATGTACTGTTTATATACATGCATGGGTAGATTTGTTTTATGTCTATATATCTATGTTTACATGTGAGTTTTAACTGTTTTAAAATTATCTTTATTCATTAAAGTACTCTCAAAATCCTCGGTCTAATAATATAAATAATACTAGTGTTGTATGTTAATGATTGTTTTTGTTCAAAATATTTTATTTATAATTATTCACGTTTTTAAAACAAAACAATTTTAGTAATTTCAATATTATCAACAATTATCACCGACAAATTCGCATACGAAGAGCATCAATCGTCATAGAAGAATTAAATAAATTTTATTTACATAAAATGTTACAAATGTATTTCTCTTAAAAACATATAATAACTCAAAACTATTGTTTTTTCTATTCTTTGAAAAAAAATTATTACATTATTACAACATTTTAAAAAGTCCCTAGAAAAGTATTAAAATCCTTACAAATTTAGTATTTCATTGCGTCAAATCCATAAGTTGATTTTTATTGACTTAACAAAATTAAAGTTTTTTTACAGACCTTAATTAGTTCAATAAATGAAACTATAAAATATTGTAATTATTAATGCTGATGGAGAACTTAATTTAAATAATGCACAGTTTCTTCTCTCAATTTATTACAAAAATGGAGCGTTCAGCTCATAGCTTAGAATGAAATAAAAATTTACACGCAGTTTTATTATTTATGATAAATTAAAATAAGCAAGTCAAAAGTACTAAATAAGCTTTTTACTAAAACAACGCTATTTTTAAAAAAGGCAATTTCTAAAGTTTTACTGAGACAACTATTGAACAGAGAAGACATGGACTTAAAAATTTTTCTTTTCGGAAAAATGGTATATAAATAATAATAGATAAAAAAAAATTTGAGTAAAACAGACGCAAATACAGCAGATTCGGAAATTTATGATAATCAATTGATTATAAAAGGGAACAATTCTTCTTTCTGTTGCATGGAATTTTTTTTAACAGATCTTAGATACTATTGTATAGCTCTTTTCAAATCGGTAATTGGTTTTTTTAAATGATATTTATAGTCAATTTTTGGTCGAAATGTAAAAGTTAAAAAACGTTGTATGTAATAGGGGATCTCATAAATGTTGTGGTAAACAACTAGAAAAATTAGGGCGCAGCATCAGGATGACTGCAAACGAGCCCATGCCGGGATATGTCATCTCACACCGCTATCCGTATCTACAAGCTGTTTCTTCGTGTTCTTCTAAACAAGTCATAATAGGGAAGCACTCCTATCCGATGGGCCGGGATGGCCTGGTCGGTAGGGCGCTGGGCCCATGTCCGACAGTTCGTGGGCTCGAACCCCGCCGGCCGAAGACTCCCCGTGTAGTAAAGTGACTGATGCACGTTAAATCTGTCGAGTCGCAAAAGTCCTCCATGTTCCCATAACAAATAAATACCTCTGGGGGTACTGGATTGGAGATCGATCGTTCTCTGCTTCAGGTCAAAATTACGATTTGTGGATGAATGAATGGATGTATGAATGGATCCGCCCTATAAACGGGTGCGACGTATGGTGTGGCAGAAGTCGAATTCTTGGCCATAGATGGCGCCACTGGAAAACAAAAACAATCGCACCCCCTCTGCCTAAACAGACATACGTCAACAACAACTCCAATCCGATGCTTCAGGGAATGGGTTCCTATGCAATTTTAATCCTAATGATGTGCCCTAACTCTCCTAGAAGCTTGTAGCTACATTTATGTGACCCCCTGTTATAGATATAGTTTTTAACGTTGTACATTTTGACAAAGCAAAATGACTAAAAATGTCATTTAAGAGCTTGTAGCTAAGAGATTGTAGCTTTATTAAAAAAAACTAATTTCAGATAAGAAATCCCCATTTCCGAATTAAACAAGATCAAATATTTGCATAAATGCAACAAAAAATTTGTTCCCCATTGTTACGATTTGGTTATTTTTTCTTTTGTTTTAACCAATATTGGAAATCACGTTTTCTTCTTCGTTTTACGTTAATAATATTTTTCCTGATATGTATGGATTCGTAATATTTTTCCTGATATGTATGAATTTGTAATATTTTTCCTGATATGTAGCGTAAGCTAAGTATATTTTTAGAATCCTTGTCCAAAAGTATGCACAGTAAAAGTACTAAAAAAAAAAAAAAACAATCGTAATCAAAGTTTATTTATTAGGTTTAAAACTAATGAAGATGGCGAAACCAAAAAACATCAAAACTTGCTTGAATTCTTTCCCCCCCCCTCAGATTCCTCCAACAACCTGACTTTTAAAGTTTTATTTTCCTCATTTGAATATTAGTTTGATGTCGCTCTCATATTGTATACAAATTCTAAAACTGTGCATTAAGGTTGGTGAGTGCAGAACATTCTGTATATCTTTAATTTTTATTTCAGTTTTATCATGCTTATGATGTATTATTTTTTAATTAATTTTTTTAAAAAAATGCTTTCAAGCATAAAATAAGTTCCTGTGTGAATTAAGGATTCAAAACTTCTCTGTCTCTTTTTTTTTTTTTTTTTTTTTTTTTTTTTTTTTTTTTTTTTTTTTTTTTTTTTTTTT
>NC_092211.1:73860562-73930898 GCF_043381705.1 Parasteatoda tepidariorum | reverse complement strand
AAAAAAAAAAAAAAAAAAAAAAAAAAAAAAAAAAAAAAAAAAAAAAAAAAAAAAAACAACCTCGGAGTCTCAAGTCTGAGACAGAAATATTATAGATTTTATGCACATTGATGTATTTACGACCTTCGAATGTTATAGGTCTTCTTGAGATAGGAGGATATTTACCATGTTATCTTCTTGATAAATATGAATTTTTGGCATTCTAAACTAATAATAATAATAAAACATTTATATATCTTTCTGAAATATTCGAAGCATATTATATTCTAAAAATGAATTATAAACTTTTCAAGAAATATAGTTAATAAGTAAATTTTTTCCTTAAAAAATAGATTTTATGATTTTTGCTTGCATAATAATGACAGAAATATTTTAAATACGTAAAATATTTCTAAAAATTGCATTTTATTTTGAACTAGATCTAAAAATCAAATTTTGTTCAGTTAAAATAATAAATGATATATTTGTTTTATATTTGTTAACTTTTCAGTTAGGTGTTTGTTTTTCTTCGCTAGAAATAAAAAAAATACTTAAACTAAACAACGAAAATATCAGTGGTATGATAGAAGCTACCTGACAAGATTGAAAAATATTAACAATAGATTGAAAAGCTGAATTCAATTTATCCTTTTGTTACTGTATTTTTTTTCTTCTCACCTATTTGTCTGAATCAGCGACAAAGAAATATGCACAAAGTAAACAATGCTAAATTTTGAAAGTTTTGTTATTTGAATAGATTAAAAATAAAAGTGAAATACAGAAGAAATGATAAACAATTCTATTTGCATTTTAGAGACGTTAATGAAATACAAATAAAATATAAATAAAATATATAACACATATACGAACAACGCTTACTATAACAAGAAATATGTTTATTTTCATTTCTAACAATTGTTTTTACTCCAATTTACGTATTTAAATGTACACATTTAATTTCCTAAGAATATTTGATATGAATTTAAATCAAAAGGGAATTAATTGAATTTTGTTTTCCTTTTTAAGAAGCATATTGTCAAATTAATGCAAAGTATTAAAAAAAGGTGATCCCAGAAATGAACTCTAAAATTAAATTTAAATATAATTTTTGTCACTTGACCTCACGATGTAAAAATCATTTTATATCATTAGGACTAATAATATAACTAACAAAATAAGATGAGATAATACGATTAATTAATCATGTTTATACATGCAGATATAGGTAATTTAAAACAAACACATTATTCAGTATCTTCAAACAATAACGTATCTTTCCTAGAAATATTTTTATTACCTTTCTCAAAACCGCCATAAATGAAAGAATTTTTCACGAGAATTTGACTTAACTATTTAAGTCCTCTTTTTCATTTTAAAAATGTCATTCTTAAGCTCCTTAAAATATAAAGCAATTTAGCATCTCAAAAACACTGTGTATTTGTGAGTGGACCACTATCGCGAGCTTTCTTAATGCCTTTGAAATTTATATTTTATAAACAGCTAGTATTGCACATTCATTGTGTTGTAAAAATTTACATATAGGCCAATTTTTAAAATTAGATAAGGATAGTTATGCTTTAAATTATTAATCCAATATTCAGCAAATTAGTTTCTGTATATTATTTAAGGATAGTGACGTAGATTTAACGGAAATAGAATTTTCTCTGCTACCGTTTTTCATTCACTATTATGCGAATTCGATTTCTTACCATCTATTTTATTCAATAAAAGTAATAACTTTTGGAGTACGATTAATTCATTATTGCTTCGGCAGCATTCGTAAATAAACTATTATATAAACTTACTAAATGCTGTATACAATTATTTAATTCGTTATTTTGCTAACGAGTTGCGGGAGAAATATGAACCACACTGATCTCTGATCTTCATAAACAGAGAATGAATGATTCAACTTCCGTTTTACATTTTATATATCCAAGAATGCAAATATTTAATAACACGAACGCATTGTTTAGTTTATAAGATACATTTAATTTAGCAAAAATTAAAATTATACATTTAAAATTCAACTGTAAGCTAAAATAAATGATTATATGTAAAAAAAAAAGTTTTGATCAGGAAAAAAAGGAAAAGTTAATATTCGATTACAAGGAGTTTCTTAAATATGATGACTGCTATAAATTTTTGAATTCTGTATCTATATTTGAAATTGAACAATAAAATATTGGGGTTTTTTGTGGTATGTTTAAATGTAATATATGATCAAAAAAAATTTAGATTTAAAAGTAAGGTGACATTTTTAGTCTGATTGACATCGTTTTTATTGAACATCTAAAACTAATGCATTTGCAAGAGGCAGTCAATATACAACGAAGGTATTTAACATTAACTATTTAACAAATTTAAAAATCATTTCTAAAATTATGAGCTCGTTTGTCGCTTTATGATACGGGTGACCGAATTACAAGCATGAAGTACGCCTACGACTGTCATTTGGTCTAATTTCACTGATACTTCTTGAGTTCATCATTAACTCGAAAATCCTTCTCATCGTATCACGAGAATACAAATCAAGGTTTAGTGAGGTCACGTGAGCTTTGAATCATGTAGGGATATCATAGCCATATAATCTTAGTCATTACAAGAACAAGTACTATTCACTGTAAAAATTGATGCTCAAATTTACGAAACCGTTTCCTGGTATGTGCTCCGAGTGAACATTTCGCCAAAGTGACGAAATAACTTAAGTCATTTCTTTGAGGAAGCAAATTTCGTCAAAAATATATTTCTTCATTCTAGTTTACAATGCACAGCAATGATGTTCCGAGTTGGAGAAATATTTTTGTCATATATTTGAGTGTTCGCCTTTCGTCACAAATCACGTGATATCGAGACAGTATGATTCGGAAAATTGATGAAACACAACCGAAAGATTGCGAAATTGTCAAAAATGATCACGAAAGTATGTTAGTGAGGGATAAGGGTTAGTGTAAGATTTTAAATCCAGAACGTCAATGAAGATAATCTTATATATTCTGTTTCCTGACAACGCTTGGCTCTATGCAGCAAATTAAACAAAAAATCTGCAAATATTGAAGTAATCAAAATTTTTAAGTTATTCAATTTAAAATAATCAAGATTTCCCCTTTGCCCCTATGTCTTTTAAATCTTGTACTTAAAACTGCAGCGAGACAAAATGGTTCAAATTCACGAAGTCAAGGAGAGAGGTTGTGATAGTTGAAAACACCTTCCAAATACTTTCTGCCATTAGAGAATTCTAATAAAATGCTAAAACAGTTTCGGGTAAAATTAGTAAATGTTAAATACTCCTTGTGTTATTGCTTATTGACTGTAACTAAAGTTTTCATCGCTATTAATTTTTCTTCTTAAAAGTTTGCTAAAATGCATTTTGAAGTTTTAAAAATTATATGAACTTTTATATTGTTTTTTTTTTTTACTTTTTATATTGTTCAATGTAATGCAAATGGATTGATCTATGTGTGCTTGATTTAATTTGTAAAATAATTTTGATTGTGCAATGTTACATGTCATTATTTATAGTGTATATTAGATACACATATGTTTAAGTTAGCTTATTTCTTTTAAAAGAAGAAATTAGATGCTTATGTGTAAATATATTTACAGTTTGCGAGGTGCTTTATGTTTTTATGTGAACTTAACTTTTTAAAAAAATATACTATATACACTTATATTCGTGATGTTTTGTGCTAAGTTAAACAAGTGAAGGAAAATTGTCCGTATTTGTGAAGAGTTATCATCTGTAATGAATCATTACCATTCTGTACATCGAAAAATAAAATATTAAAGGCCAATTATTTGATGTTCTTTTCTATTCAAATATTGAAACGCAATATGGCTTTGTTTAATCAAAGTAGTAGCACACTTTTAACGAAACAGAAAAGCTAAAGAAATTTGTTAATAAGAAAGGTTCAGCTGCATGGAGAAATAAACTCTTTTGAAATTAGCGTACTGTATGATAATGAAATTTCTGGCAAAAAAAGTTTTGGTAATAAAAGATACTGTATTTAATCCATTCATTTCGTTATTTTCCCATACATATGGTAACTGTATATAGGGAATTCTGGTTTTCAAAATTATAGCTCTTTTTACCACACATTTAATAAAAAATACAAAATTGAAAAGTAAATACAACCAAATAAATGATTTTTATGCCATGCTCTAAGTTGCTTTTACCAAATTTTATACATTTTATAAAACTATGCTTTATTTTTGATTTTATCAAAACCATTATCACTTCGGTAAAAACTACTGAACTTCTAGGTGTTCCCAGAGAACCAGAAATATGGTAAATTTTACCATATTCTAGTAGTTTTGTCTATACTTTTGTTCAATGTGTTGGTTAAAGGTTAATCACGAATGTGACATAATTGATGAATCAAAAATGTCAAATAAAATATCCGTTGCCCTTAAATGATGAAAGTCACATGAAAAAGAGTGTTAAAAAGTTCAAACATTTCACTTTCAGAAACTTTAAATTATATTATCTACATTAGCTTTGCGTATTAAAAAAATAAGCCAGTAGAATATAACAATTATTTACTTATTCCGTCTTAAAATATTATCTTCATTTTTTGAATTAAAAGAATTGAAAATTAGCACAACTTTCCATTAAATGTCATTGAGAAGGGACGAGTAGACTTAATAAAGTCATTAACTTTAGTGAAACCTCCATGTAACGAATATTTTCAATATGTTCTTCATTACGTAAAATGTTAATGAATTACTTTGATAACGGATGTTAATGAATCTTTGGATAAACAAATTTTATAATTGTGTGGAAAATTTTTAAGATTCGCTTTATAATAAATAATCTACATGTACAGTAGAAAAAAGAATTAATTTACTCTAACAAAGAAAACTGTTTCAACTATAGACGAAATTTCTTTATAGTGGACATACAGGATGACCATAATGACTTCCTTTATTACATGTTTCTCGAATCCTTCCCCTGACTGAAATCTTGAAATTATATTCATTAAAGTATTAGAATTAATTTTTGAACGATGGACAATATTTTATTAAATAATTAGTGAGAAAGGTGAGATTAAGAGAATCAAAACCAGTTTGATTGCCTGATGAAACTTGTAAGTGTTTCCAATAATCGCATATCAGCTCCTCTCCGATATACCCAGGCAGTTCAACAGGTTTTGAAATTTATAGTCCCATCTTTCTCTGTAATGATTTTCTTAGTTTCGATATCGTATTTGGCTTATTTTTCACGCTTAAAAACTAATTTTTGACCCTTGCGCATTTTTTATTTTATTTTTAAAAAATATTTTTAAAAATATACATTAAAGGAAGTTAACGTATATATTGTGTGGTAAGCCCGTATATATTGTCTTATATATTGCAAACCCATATATATTGCAGCTGAAGTAATATTGATACACCATACCGCATCTATAACATACTATAAAAGAAAAGCACTCATAAAGATAAGATAACAAAAAAAAAAATCAATTTGTGATACATATGTAACAAACATTAAATCCGTTTTTGCTAACATTCGAAAAAAAAGTCTCGAATAAAACTAATGTAAACAATTGGCTTAAATCTGCCAGGTTTCAACACAAGTACAAAAAGTTTTGTGATACTTGATAATTAATTAGATTTTGAGTAGACAGAGTCTACTTGCAAATTAATTAAAAATACATTAAAGCAAAAGAAAAACTCAATTTTTCGTTACGTTAATTAAAAAATAAATACCTTTCACGAAACCTATGTTAATGAATTTTAAACTAGGTTGGTATTTTTTAATTACTTTTAATTTGAATAAAGAAAGATAGTGTGGAGTAAGGCTTTTCATTTTACTCATTTTAACAAAACTTTTTTATTTTTTACTGTGCATCCAAAAATATAATAGTTTTTTTTTAAATTCATGTTTGAAAAATTAGCAGCCTTTTTACCATGTAAATATCTCCAAAGTTTTACTAATTTGATAGCAATTTAGTTTTTTTTAAATTTAATTATTTCTAATTATTGTTACTATTAAATTTTTTTCAAATCATGGATAGTCTTTAGAAACAATTTATTATAATTGCATTTCTATTTTTAACTTTAAGTCTGGAAAAGATAAATTTTATGTCAATGTTTAACATTCTAGTTTAAGATAAACTATTCAAGAATTCATTAATTTTATCTGATCAAAAGAAGTTTTCAGTTTAGATTAACATGAGTAAAAAGTTGCAATCAGCTTCAAAAATCAGCTTCAAAAACGTACTTTTCAGAAAAACGTTTGTAAAATTTCACTTTTAAAATTTCAAAGTATTTAATGTTTAAATGACTTAAAATGTAAGGTAAATATTTCACCTTACTATTTTTCAATCGTTATAATTTTAATACACTATAAAAAAAATTAAAGTTGATCTGTGCCAAAATTTGTGGCAACGATTTTACACCAAATGGATTCGTGAAATATCAGATATAACTCTTGGATCTAGTATTTCACTACACTAGCATTCTTTTATACTACTTAGTGTAAACTAGACAAGCCACCATTTTTGTTATTCTATAATATCAAAAAGAAAAAAGTAATTACAGTAAGATAAGAGTCAGTAAAATTACTTGTACAATACAAGATAAAGTAAAAATCAGTAATTTAGAATGCATTTTTACACTACTTTTTAAAAAGTGATTGGTTTGTAAATCAAACATTGGCGTAACACAGAATCTTAAGACGAATTCGAAATAGGCTTAACAGAACGGTAGGGAATAGAAATTATTTAGAAATTATAAAAATAAAATATATTAGATAGAAATTATAAAATCAGTTCTAAGAGTTCCCAGAGATTTAAAAATTAAAATATAAATGTCCTTATTTCAGAACTTAAAGCATACATTTATAAAGCAGTGAATTTTTGTTTCGGTTGTTGAATATCAGCGTTGAAAGTTGTAAAAAACTCTTACCAACTTATTTCACTCTGTAAACAACCTACTCACAATATTCTAATTGGCGCCTCTTGATATTCATAGCTCACCAAGTGCTCAACTTGTTGATTTTGGAAGTGAAAATTACTGCTTGTAGTGTAAGAGCGTGAAAGTTTTGTGCAACATTATTTACAATTTTAGGTGTTTAGATTTAAATTCTAAACTTTAAATCATATAATAAAGCTCGATTTGGTGATAATCTGGAATAAAATGTTGGTTTACACAATTTTTTGGTTTGTTCAATGTCGTATTTGGAGAGATATTAGAGCACAGTTTTTAGAGTATATGCATTATAAATTGAGGGTTCACAACTTTCGACACAACAGTTTTCGATTTGCGTACTGCGGCAAAATCGGAAATTTCGAATTGAACATTTCAGTTTTTGCTACGTCCCATTTGCGCAGATTCAATTTAAATAATATAATTTGATTACTATTGTAGTACTTTGATTACTTTTTTCCCAGTGGTTATCGCTACGGATTTCCAGATAAAAATTCCATTTTTTAATTCATTATTACGATCAGCGAATATCAAATTTCAGTAATCACATTTTACGAGTCTTGGTGGCTCAGGGAATAGATAGCTCGCCTCCCAACGAACCAGGGTTTAATCTTATCGATAGCTGGTCAATTAGAATTCCGCACCCGGCTCTTACAGATCACAGAGCTGACTTAAAATATCCTTAGCAGTAGACGGATCATGGGTTAGAGTATCCTTACCGTCAGACTACCCATGGGATGTTTTCGTCGTTTTCCTCTCCATGTAGCTGAAGTGCGGGTTAGTTCCATCAAAAAGTCCTCCCCGATGGCAAATTTCCCCCAATATTTGATCAAGGAGTTACCTTGTCTTCTGGATTGGGTCCAATATTACAAGGCTATGGAGTTGTACATTAATAGCCTTGAACTCAAAGCAATTGAGTCGGCTGTTCAACGACAGTTATTAAATTATAAAATAAAACCAGTTTCCACCTGAGCCGTGGTGGTGCAGAAGATAGAGTGTTCGTCTATCAATCTGGTGAACTGGGTTTGATTCCAGGCGATGGCTGGTAGATTTGAATTCGCACGCGGCTCTCTCCAACCACAGTGCTGACGTAAAATATCCTCAGCGGTTGACGGTTTATAGGTAAGAGTCCTTTTGCCTTCAGGCTAACCATGGGAGGTTTTCTTCTCCATGTATTGCAAATGTAGGTTAGTTCCCTCAAAATTTTCTCTCAATATTTATTACAGGATTTTCCTTTCCTTCTGACTCGGGTTCAAAATTACAAGGATACGGAGTTAAACATTAGTAGTCGTAAACTGAAAATTCGGTCGGTAGTTCAACGAATGTTATAAAATAAAATCATTTTTCACGCACTTAATTGGTGCATATTTCATAATAAATCCTGATGGCTTTTCAATTGCGTTTTTGATAGTTACTGCCAGTGATTTTCACAGAGTTTTTAAAATTCCGATATAATAAATTAAATTAATTTTTATTTAAATATTCTAATCTCATTGAATGAATCATAAGCGCAATACGAAATGATATTTTATAGGAATGTAAAAAATAATACCTATATAGTTTTTCCAATTGTTTAAAAATTTTACATATTGTGAGAGGTCTATATATATGTATATATATAAGTTCAAAATGTAGAATAAAACAAAGAAAAATTATAGACATATGAAAAAAGGGAGGGGAATAATAAGTGAAAAAATAACAAACAACAGTTTCAGAAAAAAAAAAATGGATGAAATTTTATTTAAAAAACCGGNTATATATATATATCGAAGAAAAACTGGTAATTTATCTTAAAAAAGAATATTATTTTGGTACTCAGTTCTAGTTTAAAAAACGTCACTGGGTTTTATTTTTTATCAAATTAATTAAAAAATTACTCCAAAATTCATAAATCATTTATAGAAAACAAAAACAAATATTTATTGATAGTATAAGCCTACTCGTAGCTTGCTATATTCATGTATATTTTGTAAGGACGTTCTACGAATATTTTATATAAGAAAATAAACAAGCATAACCGCTGTTGCCATTCCTAATTTACAATATACATGCGTTTACATTCGACCATTCTGACATTTCAATTGATCGATGTTACAATGGTGGACAATATTGTTATATTTTTCTCTCTCAACCATTCTATTTGTTTGAGGACGGGATGTGGAATTTAATGCACGCAACCTGGCATTTTCATTGCAAAACCTCTGAAAATCACGCGCAGCTAAGCAAGAAACTCTATCTGACGTTAAGTTATTCGGTAATCCAAAATCTTCAGCAACTCTTCACTGATTTCAAAACATTCTTAGACGACG
The DNA here is from genome assembly GCF_043381705.1 of Parasteatoda tepidariorum. Lineage (NCBI taxonomy): Eukaryota > Metazoa > Arthropoda > Arachnida > Araneae > Theridiidae > Parasteatoda > Parasteatoda tepidariorum. The sequence continues at coordinate 73,921,680 of NC_092211.1, read as the reverse complement.
TGTCTTTCACACAATAGAGACGTAAAAATATTGTTACATTATCAGTAATGACAAGTAATTCTTTATTTCTATTGGAACTTGTCTAAATGATCAAAATGTACTATCTATCTTTTTCCCGACGGAATATGATGGAGAAGACATTGTTTCGTCCCACGCGGAACTTTATTGACCAACCATTTTGATACATCGATATATAGTAACGAGCATATCTCTTCATAGCAGGAAACCAATACAACTCTTTGATTTTAGACGCTGTCTTGTCTACAACAAAATGTCCAATAAGGTCATGAAATTTTATAACCATACCATGCTTCTTAGTATGCGGAATAAAAGTCCTTTCGTTTTCACTTTCATTAGTTGCACGAAACAGTCTGTTTCCTACCAAAACATAATGCTGATTCTCTTGTTTTTCCTCTTTGATCCTGTTTTCTACATCTTTCTTTAAAATAATTAATACCTTGAAGTTATCATCTGCATGCTGTATAAGTACTTGATCTTCGACACTCGTCGTTAGACAAACTTCTAACTTACTTTCTTTGAAAGAACCTAGCGTGTCTGAAGAGTTGAAAACTGGAGGACTATTGAGAGCATCGATATGAGGCATTTTAGTACCACGGATAACGAATTTCAAGATAGAGTTCCTTAATGAGGAGACTCAAACATGCAAATTGAGGGTTATTTAATTTCTCAGTATTCATATAAATTAAAGCTTGGCAGTCAGTTAGTACTGTAAAACTAATCCCCATTGTCTAAGTCGTTCTAGGGTCTATATAATTGTCATTAGCTCTAGCTTACTGGAATGATATTTATATTACACAACAATAACGGAAGAGACACTTTCAGTTTTTGATTTTTTAATTTCTCCAGAAATACTTCGAGGACCATTTTGCAAATTTAGAAATATTTAATTCATGCAATGTTTCATACTTTGCAATAAAGTTTAATGCTTTCAGAGGTTTGAGAGAATGGCAATAAATTACGAAAGAAAGCAAGTTTTTTTTTAGCATCCTATATGCCATAAAATCAAGTAATGAGCTTGTAACTTGCATCGATTATTTTGGTTGTTAATTGCAACGACTGCATAAAATTACGTTCATATAGCTTAAGTATTTATGCAGATATGAAAATTTTTATAAAAAATGCAAATTTTTTGCTTTACGTTTTTTGCCATAACTTTAAAAATATTCAGCAAAAATTTTTGGAGCCCTTTGAAATAAATTAGAAAATTGTTTTAAAATTTGAAAAAAAATTGTTACAAAATGCGCAGGTTATGAGTATTTAAAGTAGTTCCTTTGTACTGAACATGCGCGGAATACATGCACCGATACAATAGTAGTGTTAGCGTGCTCGCTTGCCGAATTCGTTAGACTTGCGTCATGCTCGACTGTTTGATTTCTGGCAATAACTCATGCTCATTTCTTTAAGCCTCATTTCTAAATTACTTGCGCTAATCTATATATTGCATTATGTTTTTTGATAAATGAGCATCCTCAAACAATTGAAAACAATGATAACAATTCGAAGTTTCAAGGTAGAAACAATTCGAAGAAACAATTCGAAAACAATGATAACAATTGGTAACCTGTTGCCAATTCGAAGAGAAGTGCTGTCGGAGAATTTTTTGGGAAACAATTTAGACGTTACGACGGCAGATAGACATTATCCATGAGTCCATACACTCTCAAAAAGTCCAAGGCAAGCAAGGGATCCATCGCGAAAGTCTCCTTAGAAATGCAAAGACAAGCCAGAATGTGCTCCGGGGATGCACTTTCCACTCCGCACTTTGCACAAACCGGGGAAACCTGCTGCCATTGCAAAAGTAGCCACTCCTCAGGTGGCAGCTGGCAAATCTCGACAGCGCTGTCTGGACGGCTCTATCGCACGGAAGGCCAATGCACCCCCCCCCAGACATCTCTGCCAATACCAATCATGAGATGGAGGGACCCTCCAAGGCTTTAAGTCATTATTTTTCCTGAAGGAGTAAAGCTCATTATTATGTCAATCGATGTATTGCATTAAGCATTTAACGGAGCTCATATCCTAAAACAGTTAAAAAATAATAATGTCCTCAGTTAGAAGAAATACACATAAAGAATTTACTAGGAAACCAATTTTGCCAAAAAGAAAAAAAAAATCGTAAAATTTAAGTATTAAATGTGTGATATGTATTCTCAACCTCTAAGAAGACCGGCTGAAAACTAAACATTTTTTTTTTAAAAATAATCGCCTTTAAAACATTTTTGGAATAAAAACCAGGAACTGTTTTTTCTGTCACAAGAATTCAAGACTTATCAAGCCATTCTAATAAAACATTTTTAAAAGAGAGAAAAAATCCTGCAAAAAACTTTGTAATGTTTAAACAATAATTATATTCTGCAAAAGTATCAAAATAAATACAAGAGGTAAAATTCTCCTTGAAAAATGTTTTTTTTCATGAAAGTCGAAGTTTTCTTTTTCGTTTGTACTATTACTTTAGCTTAAAATGAGAAAATGGAAATACTTCCCAAAAATAATACAAATTTTGAAAATATCCGATAGAAACGTAATATGATTATCAACGAATCAAAGAATCGAGTTCGCTTTTTCTGCTCTTAAAGTTGAATAGAACTGAAACCAATGCTTTTTTCTTTAAATAAATAAAGAAAACAAGATGCATTTGGAGAATTGATATACGAGTATTTTACTTAAAAAAGAAGATTTATTGTTTGTTCTTTTTATTCCCTAAGTTACTTACCGACGAAAAAAAGTGATGACATAATAAACGATTTCTATCGATAAAAAGTTGAAAAATTGTAATTTTTGAAAAATATAAAATTTTGTAATGTCTCTTTCGTAATTAAACATCCGTCAGCTCTGTCAAGTTAACCTTGGTATCTTTCCTATTTAAGTTCTTATTTTTCATCATTACGGAAAACATCTTAAATAGAATTAAAATTGCAGAGCATTTAAAAAACTCAAATATTTTTCGAATATCTGATTTTCAAAAATTCATTTCATTTCCATAGATTTATAATGCTGAGTATTCTATAATTATCTCTTTCAATATAATTTTTAGATGACTTGTCAAAAAACGAAGAAATCTTTTGATCTAGATATAAAGAGGTGGTAGTGTAATATTCAAGCTTTAAAAAATTAAACCATTATCATTTTTTGCCGGATCATTGTTGAGATCAAGGTGGATCCAATATAAAATAAAAAACTAAGTTAGGTGAATTGCCGAATGAAAGAGGTATTTTGCATTTTATATTGAAAACATAATAATTGCATTAACTGTTTTACAGCTCCAGAGCTATTTGAAAATAATTATATGAAAAAATTATACATATATNTATATATATATATGTAGTAAAGCAGTTAACTCGGACTTACAAATAACAAATTTTTACCCTCTGAAAGTTATATACTTAGATATTTTATAATACGAATGCCGTTTGATTTTTGTTCTATTTTATATAATATAATAAATACAGAAACTAATGTCAAACAGTCGTTAATTATCTGTTAAAATATAGGAATATTTTCCAAACATATTAATATAGACTGATTATTTTCAGTCTTTACTTTTATAATGAAGCCTTTTACGGTTTTAAAAGCATACGAAAATATACAAATAGTAGCTTTGTTAGGAAGTTACTACATTGTTTAGAATAAGATTACAATAATAATTTGTAAATGTTTTAGTTTCTTAAACAGATTAAAATCAATCTTTTCACTCATATAATTTTTCATAAGGTTTTCCATACAGAATAATTTTTTTACACTTAAGGGGGTAGGTGCACGTAAATCGACTAAAAAATGCATTTTTCTTTTTTTGCAGATTCTTTAAATACAGTTCTTTCTTTAAAAAATGGCGGTTAAATTTTTATTCTATCCAAATTAGAAGTATTTTAAAAAATTTTTTAGAAATAGTAAACAAGCTTTCAAACCGAAACTGCAACGTGCCACGCCCACCCAAACCGAAACTAAACCTTGGATTCTTCTCATTTCCTTGAAAATAAGTTTAGGCCAGCTTTAAACTCAAATAGAATTAAATTTATTATTTTATTTTGTTTGGCAACAAAAATTATGAAAAGAATTGAGGTGAAATGAGTTTATTGATCGATTGATTGCTTCTTTTCACGAGGTTCAAAATTTTGCTGCCTTCGGAAATTCGCTTCTTCTAACTGCAATTTTTTCAGATTATTTTCGTATTAATTTAAACTTTTTAAATTCATATTTATATTATTTATTAGCTATTTAGTTATAAACATGCCGCGAAGCGGTCAACGAGTGTTTAGAAAAAGGAAAGCGTTTGGTATTCATTGCAAAACAGCGTGTTCATCTATAAGCATTGAGTTGAATGAATCGGCGTCAAAAATCAAACTGGATAAACATGTAAATAATTATGAATCATTTCTGAATAATAATAGTGCAAATGAAATAATTAATTTAAATTTATTATCTAATTGTTTGAATGATTCTGTGTTATGCTCAACTTGCAAAAACAAAAGCATAAAACTAAAGTTTTCCAGGCAAGTTCAAGGACTTGCATCTGAACTTTCTATTTACTGTGAGCAGTGTGACTTTAAAACGTCTTTTTTAAATACTGAAGTTTCATCTAAAGTGTGCAACAATAGAGACACAAAAATTTATGAAGTTAATACTAGATTAACGTATGCCATGAGAAGCATCGGAAAAGGGAAGGCAGCTGCTCAAATGTTTTGTGGAATAATGAACTTACCTGCTCCACCACACAGATTTGATGAAGTCACAAGTGAATTAGGCTCGGCAATAAAAAGTGTCGCTATGAAGAGCATGAGTGATGCGGCTAGTGAAGCCGAAGCAGCTAGCAATTCCAAAGACATTCCTGTTGCAATGGATGGCACGTGGCAAAGACGTGGGCATGTCTCTATGAATGGATCTGCTATTGCAACTAGTGTTGACGTAGGAAAAGCACTGGACATTGAAGTGTTGTCCAGATTTTGCAAATGCAAGAACAAACAAAAGCATGATTTTCTTTGTCGTGCTAACTTTTACGGGAATAGTGGGGCTATGGAAACGCATGGTGCAGTATCAATACTCGAAAGATCCGAATCCATACATAACCTTCGATACGTAAAATTTCTTGGTGATGGGGATTCAAGGGCATATAAAGCTGTGTGCGAAGCAAAACCGTACGGAGATGATGTTAGTGTTGAAAAACTGGAGTGCATTGGGCATGTGGAGAAAAGGATGAGCACAAGATTGCGTGCACTAAAACAAAATCTTAAGGGTCAGAAGTTGGGCAATGACAAATCTATAGGTGGACGTGGACGGTTGACTGAGAAAGAAATCGACAAGCTTCAATTGTATTATGGTCTGGCGATTCGAAACAATACAGGCAATTTGCTAGCAATGAAGCAAGCTGTGTGGGCCACGTTTTTTCCACAAGTCTTCGACTGACAAAAATCCGCAGCATGGCTTATGTCCTCAGGTTAAGAACACGTGTTGTGGTTATCACAAAGCAAAACTATCTGGTGGTATCTACAGTCACAAAAGTAGTCTACCTGCTGATGTTTTACTGAAAATAAAGCAAGTGTACAGAGACTTAGCAAAACCAGAGTTGCTCGCCAAGTGCCTTCATGGAAAGACGCAGAACTCGAATGAAAGTTTTAACAACATATTATGGTCTCGTATTCCGAAAAGTACCTTTGTTCAACTAGATACTTTAAAAATAGGAGCTTATGAAGCAGTTGGCTGTTACAACGAGGGAAATATTGTGAAGTGCAAAGTTTTGTCAGAGTTAGGAATAACGCCAGGATTATGCACAACCCGAGCTATAATGGTGGCCGATAAAGCACGTGTACTTAAAGCGGAATATGATGTGAAACAAAAGACTATGGAGGCCAGGAAAAGGAGAAGATTAGAGAAATGTGTACTGGAGGATAAATTGTTAGATAATTCCGACAATCCAAGCTATGGTAAAGGCATGTATTAAAAAATTTTAAGTCTTTTTTTTTTCTTTTCTTTTTTAATAGGCAAATTTTAGTTTTCCTTTAAAAAAGTATATTTTCTTATTTGAAGTACAAAATTTTACATAATTTAGAACTGTAATATTATTTTATTCATAAAAATGTAGTATTATTGTAAAAATTATTATTTTGATGACAATAGGTGATGATGTTTGTGTTTATTATTGTATGTCTTTGAATTTTTTAAAATTCTAATAAAAACTTCAAATTGAAAAGTATTTGGTTAAAATGTTAGAAATATTGCATAAAATAATTATAAAAAAATATAAAAAGTCAAATAGGTTTTTGTAAAGATGTATCAAAGGGAAGTTATATTTTGCTTACATTTGAACCGTAACGACTGCCTGTAATGTGTTCATTTAAGACCAGATAATTGAATTTTTTAACAAAACTAGAAAAGATAGAGTTTTCAAATACCAGATATATATTATTCAAAACACATTCTTGTTGATTATTTTTAAAATCTATTATAAATTGATGTCAGGAGTTAAATATTAATACTTTTTTTACTAAATGTTGTTTTTCTCAAAACCATTATTTTTAGCATAAAATGTACCTTTTCTCAAAAACTACTCATCCTAATGTGATTAAATTTTGCACACTGTTTCTCCATGTATATATAAACATTTTTTCAAGGGAATTTTGATTATATACATTAACTTATATTTTGTGGTTGCATGTGTAGTAAAATTTTCAAACTTTTTAAGAAAATCCTGTATAAATGTGGATTTTATTTTTTTTAAAAAATAATGAAGACTCCAAATTAAAAAAGCTCTGGTTAAAGTGTGTAGAAGAATGCATATAATGAATAGAAAGGAAAATTATTTAAAAATGTTCAATAGTTTTTTAAAATAGGTACATCAAATTTGGGTAATTTTAACATTATCGAGATAAGATTTCTTCTACGTGCACCTAACCCCGTAAGTGACATGCATTATGTTTAAAATAGATAAAAAAATATTGAAACCTTTACTGTTTTATTTAATTTTTGTTAGTTTTATAATTCAAATCTGATAATTGTTAAAAATTTAAAATAATTTATGTGTTAGCGTTTTGATACATATTATCAACTTTTCAACATTACTTTGAAATTGAATTTTGAACAAATAATGCACAGAATTTCCCCGTATGAACAAACTTTCAACGTTTTGAGGCGCAATTTTCAGTTAAAATATACTCGTATGATGGATAAATGCCGAAGGAAAACGTAAAGAAATAAAACCGCATAATAGCAAAGTAATAAAACATGTTAAAACATGTATACAGAATTAAAAATAAATTTTGATGTTTAGAGAATCAATGTGCTACAGTGATCAATAAGCTACATATTTCTATACGCTATCTCGCATTTCTCACCAGCATTAGCCATTAAGCATCTTTTAAACTAAACTGTAACTCTAAATTATTATGTCACTCGTATAAATTAATAAGCATAATTAAAACAATTATACGAAACAGTTAGCTTTTATGACCTGTTAGCTTTGAACTTTTTATTTCGGCTCAATTCTGTTTAAACAGCATTTCTTTGGCAATGGTAGAAAATTTTATAGGTGTAGTGAAAATTCATGAATTAGTGTTTATATAATATAAATAACGTGCAAATTTTTTGTTGCATTTAAACAAAAACTTGATTTTGTCTTATGCAGCTGTGGGGATTTCAAATCTAAATTTAGTTTAGCTCCTAAAACTACATTTTTTTTAAAATTACATTTTTAAACTATTTTTTATCGAAATGTAAAAGTTTAAAGCTTCAAGTAAAATATTGCGACAAACTTCTAGGGGAGTTAGAGCACATCATCAGAATTAAAACTGCCCATGAATCCATGCCTATAGATTAATTTTCCATCCCCTTCTCTTATAACCTGTTCATGGTAAGGAAGCATTCCTAACGGCTAGTTACGAGATTCTAGATCATGGGTTTCGGTGAAATTTTTATCCTGAATATGAAGTTTTTTGCATCCTTAATGTGACCTCCTATAATGTATAACATTTTAAAACTTGTACAAGGTGACAAAAAATAGACTAATGATGTCATTTGAAAAAAACTGTAACTTGGAGACGGAGCCCGAATGCAGATTAGAAATCAGCGAGGTGAAAATATCTAAGATCCATTAGATAAGATATCCTCAAAACAAAATAACTATTGCTCCTCATTGTTACTGATAAAGATCCAATTGATTAAAAATTAACATAAACTTAATTTTAAATGGAACTGAACTTAAAGCGTTTATATTAAAAGCGCAAAAATTGGGTCAGCTGTTCAACGACGGTTATAAAATAAAATTTTAAAATATCATATTAGATAGCCGCCTTTGATGACCGTCTTGGTCACCTTACAAAACTTTCTTGTCCAACATATAAACTTTAATGTTACCAAACAAATCCACATCACAACTGTATTAAAATAAAATAATTCCTCATCTCCTCCGCTTTAAGCAATTAAGTAATCAAATTTTTAATTATCAAGATGGGAGCCCACGGCCTTGTCCGTGTATTTTGTTTAATATTCTGATGCCTCGTAAGTATTTTGATTTCTATTTTAACAATTTTCAAGAGATGTCAGCGGCATTCTCAAAATTCTATATGCATTCAATTTCAATAATAATTTAACATTTGACCGGTAGCCATTAAATCACAAGCCAACAGGACATTTTAGCATAGTAGACACCAGAAATATTAAAATTATTTTAATCTCCGACGTGAGATAAGATAGAACACTCATCCCAATTTCCATTACGTGCTGTACTCTTGAGCCATAGTTTTAGTCCCGCGTAATACATACATTCTATTACTCGAAAAAGGCAAGATTCGTCACCAATAATTGACATGACAATATGCGGCACCATAGCACCGTTTATGCTTGAAATTTCAACAGGCATTTAAAAAGGGATAAAAAATAAATCTTAAATGATTACTTAGCAACTAAATTTTTATTTTTTTTAAAAATACAAAATTATTCTCAATAATTAACGTATGACTAACTATTCAACACAACTTTATTTATTACTTAAGACAACCTAACAAAATAAATCTAAATAAATGCTGAACGTATAACCAATTTTTTTAACACTACTTAAATAATTACTTAAGGCAATCTAACAAGATGAATAATAACAATACTGTTGCCAATACGTAAAGAAACACAAGAGTTTATGGTACCACATATTAGAAATAAGCATAGAGTTTATATACATAGAATTATTCTCATATAGAAACAAATGAGTTTTTTTCATTAAATCATTGTTTTTGTTATTGCAAAATTCATCACATTAGATAATTACTATTCGGTGAAAGCTAATACTTTTTTATTCTTTTATGTTTTGCAAACTTATATCTTCGTAACATAATCAAAATCATTATAAATTTAAGAACGAGGAAGGAATGCGTAATGAAATAATTCCATAATGAAATCAATAAATAATGAAAGGATTGAATTCGTGATCACATAACATTCAAAGATTTTAAAACTTTATCATCTAACTATTTTTTTTTTATTTTAAGCTTTTTAAACCTAAGTAAATATAAATTACGATTTTATTAAAGTGTTTGAATTTTTTAATGATATTTAATTCCAAAATAATAAAAAAATTGCGAAGAAAAATTAATTATCCGTACAGATTATTCATTGACAAGAAATTAATCATCTAATTATTTTTTTTAATTTTAAACTTATTAAACCTAAGTAATTATAAATTACGATTTTATTAAAGTGTTTGAATTTTACATGATATTTAATTCCAAAATAATAAAAAAATAGTAAAGAAAAAGTAATTATCCTTATAGATTATTCATTAACAAGAAATTAATGAATTATTAAATTTACTTTATTCAGTTCCATTAATTAAAATATGCTTTTATTTACACACTTATACGTTTTAATTTTCACATTTACGTGCATTGTTTAATAATTATAGCTGCAACTAAAATATTAAATTTAGTAGGAATTAATTTTAAAAAATTAATAACTAAAGTGAAACTCAAAACTACCAATAAAATAATTCATTTGTGAAAATTTAGGGAACTATATACTTTATTTTTCGTGTTGTGTTTTTATTTGAAATAAGTTTCAATCAACTTAAAATTATTTATAATCAAACAAATGAAGCATATAAGTCAAACTTCGAATAAATAAAATATAATGTTGTAAAACTCATTTGTGTATGCTCAAAATAGTGTTAAACAGAATAAAACGCTGTAAATGTAAAAAAAAAATTAAAAGTTATAGAACTAAAAAAATTAAACGAACGTAACTAATTAAATTCAAAACGAAACAATTTATAAAAATGTCTCGTTAATCTGTATAACCTTTAACATGCGTACATATTTTAAATCCTTCTTTTAAAGATAGGAATTTTAAAAAAAGTAATATGTTCGGATGATGTTAAAAATAGTTTTTAATCAATTCTTATCGTTTGCTTGCGGAAGTAAAAGAATTTTGTTCGATAAGTTGACTTTGCTAATAAGGATAGAATCTTTTCAGTTGCAGTTAGGTATATTGACAATGAAGAGGAAAGTAATCTTTCTAATTAGAATAATATTAGTTTGAATATACTTTTGAAAACTGTTCTTCGAAAAAAAAAGGAAGCAATTAACTTGAATTCCTTTAATAATTATTGCAGACGATAAATTTAAAATTTGGATAACAAAAAACACTTAAACGATATAAAGTTATTTACCTGAAATTTTAAAAATATGAAGTTGGGAATATTAAACATTGATAGTTGTTAGCTTAAAAAGTTTTTTTCTATAATTGATATTCTATTAAAATATAAAACTTTGTAATTCTTGGAACAATATAATTATTAGCCACAATTTTGAAAAAAACATTGATGAACGATAATTACTTTAGTGAGAATTCATTTTTTTTCTCAATATCTCCAGGACCTGACGTGATAGAGAAAAACTATTTTCAAATTTAAAACCAGCAAAACAAATTACATCTGGAAAGGTAAACACCATTCCAGATATCTATAATTTGTTTATCAGTGTTATTATTTTAAGAAATCTTAAATAATAGCCCATTATTTCTATTAATAAATCTATATTTTTTTACAAAAAAAGAATAAAATAATAATTTTTTTGAATCTTTCCTTCCTTTACATAATAAATTAATGGGTGAGTCCATTATATTCGAGAAATTAACAAATTAGATATTTAAAATAATAATCTGCAAAGAGTATGAAATCGATAGTTTCGTAGAACAGAACAGAACAATTAATAAAGAATTATTAACAATTTAGAAAGAACAATTAATAAAGAACGCAATTGTGAATTTAACTGCGGAGCGATTGCATCAGAATGGTTCTGGGTTCGAAAACCGGGCAAGGCATGGGTGTTCTTTCATTCACTGTACTATCTGTCCTTACTGTGGGAGCAACGTTGGTCCACCTAATATGGTGCCCCTGAACGAGTGGCCAACAAATCTACCCTTCTGATGTCTATCTGACGAAGGGTTATTCTCCAGGTGAGCATTGGTGAAACAAAATTGTAGAGCAATATTTATTACAATGTTCACTACAGGTCTTGTTATTTGATTTTAGGTGGATGAGAATCGGCCATCTAAATCATCTATACACAAAATAAGATATGTTCTGACTGACTGACTGATTCTTCATCGCAGAATCTACACTACTGAAACTAGAAGCATGAAATTTGGTCATTGGGCTCCCTTAAGAAGTAGTCACCCTACATAAGGAATTATTTCTTGACATTCCAAACCAAAGCAGGTTAAATTGTGGTAAAAATCCGCCGACTTTGACATCTTGTTAGGTTGTGTTGAATAAAAATTTAATTAAAGTCAAATAATTAGTTGTAGGTTAGGTGTTTTTAATTAGATTAATTTTAGTAGGTTGTCTTAAATAATAATTTAAATAAGATTTAAGTAATTAGTTATATGTTAAGTGCTTACTTAGATTCATTTTTATGTAGTCTTAAGTGATAAATTGAGTAGTATTGAATAGTTAATTATACGTTAAGTAATTATTAAGAATAATTTTGTAATTTTAAAGAAATTAAAACTCAGTTACAAAGCAATTATTCAGATTTATTTTTAATCAATTCTAAAACGGCTGTAGAAATTTTAAACATAAACGGTGCTATGGTGCCGCACAATTATTGGTGACGAAATTTGCCTTTTTCGAGCAATGGCATATATATTATACAATATACGGAGCTCAAGTTATCGTTTAAGAGGTGCACAGCCTTGTTATCTAACTTAGTAAAACTTTTTGAATAAAACGAACCCGCATTTGCGTTACATGGAAAGTAAAAACGCGAAAACCTCCTACGATTAGCGTGAGGATTCTAAACCATGATTCCTCTACCTGTGCGAATATTTTATGTCAACACTGTTGACGCTGCGAGACCGGAACGAAGTTCAAATCAACCTGCCATCGTTGGGATTCGAACATGGGTCGTATTATTGGGAGATGATTGCTTTATTCCTTGAGTTATTCCTTGTGCAGAAGATAGTTGTTGTTGTCGGCAACATTAAACAGAAGCGACAATAGCACCATCTAGCAGGAGATAGTAAAATCTATCAATACTTCACACACAATACCCAATTTGTCGTTTTTAGCTCGATTGATAGGTTCTGCAGAATATTTTTATTTTTGTTTGCTTGTTTTTTTCGTTTTCCGAAAAGAAAATACAAAGATATAGATCAGATAATATATCTGATTGTTTTTCTTATATTTTATAAAAATATGCAAAACGCACACCTTGATAAAATTAATTTCGTAAGTATCACTAAAAATTCTTACGATAGTATACGACTATAAAGTTTCGAAAATGTGGATTGATTTTGAGCTTCTCACGAAAAAAAGGGTTTATTAATAAAAAAGAAGCAACGTTTGGCTCCGTAATAAAAATATCTTTTATCACTTACTTGCTTGGTCTTTAGATTTTATCTCTCTTACTCATAAACCAAAATAAAAAAGTTTTTACTATCCTCGGTATCGGAGTTTTTTTATTCTACTTGGAAAAAAAACACGTAAAAGTTTTCTGTTTTACATTTAGACATTTAATGTTTCATCCTTTTCGTTTTCCAAGGGAAGGCATGCAACTATGATAATAAATGGCAAGTGATAACAAATTGTTTATGCTAAGACATTATGGTGATACATTTTGAACCTATATGGGTTATATTAAAAATCCAAACTAAATCAAGCTTAATTTAGATTTTTCATACAATTTTCAATTATTAATGAAAATAACTAATAATTAGAGATGCGTCTGAAAATTTTTTTGAGTAGGAACTTAAGAAGAAATCATGATAATTATTCATCGTTAAAGTAATATTAGTTATTCACAACGTTACTGCTAAAGTGTAAAAATCGGTAATTCTGCAGATTATGTAGCTAATGAAATTACAGTGTAACTATGTAGTAAATTACTACTATGTAGTAAATTACAGTGATCCCTTTAAGAGTCGAAAATTGTTTCACTTTTCGAATTTTCGATATAATCTGCAAACTATCTAGATAAGTTGCGCATCACCTACCAAGCACTCGTTAAAATGAAGATAAGATCTTATCTGGATTATCAGAAACTTTTCTGTACTCTTAAATTAACATAATAATATTACATATTCACTTTTCGCTATCTAAAAAATCAAATTACTACATTAAAGCAATCAACACACTAGTTATGCAGACTTGATCATCAATCATTGTAAAATTATAATGCAAAGAGCCAATTAAGTCAGTGAAGAGTCAAGTAAAGTAAGTCAGTGAAGAGTCAAGTAAAGTTAGTCAGTGAAGAGTCAAGTAAAATAAATCAGTGAAGAGTCAAGTAAAGTAAGTCAGTGAAGAGTCAAGTAAGGTAAGTCAGTGAAGAGTCAAGTAAAGTAAGTCAATGAAGAGTCAAGTAAAGTAAGTCAGTGAAGAGTCAAGTAAAGTAAGTCAGTGAAGAGTCAAGCAAAAATAATAAATCGTGTAGTTAATAAATGACGGAAACAAGTTTTAACGATATGGAAGATACTTCCTAGACGATATTTCCTAGATTAAATGTGGAATATCATGATTGCACATTTCAATGGAGCAAATTAGTTAATCTGCAGATTTGCTAGGCAATGTATACCAGGTAATGTATACTAGGTAGGGGAGAGTGGGGTCAATTGTAACATTTTTTACTTAACTATTTTTAACTAACAAAAAAAAATCCAATATATTAGTAGTATTAATTGATAGACGAGTAAAGCAGACTATCCTCTACTAGAAAAAAAATAAATACCTTATTTTAAATGTTATTATAGGAGTAAAAATAATAATGAGCAGAGACCTAAAGGGTTAAACTTTTAACTTTAAGAGGTTAAAAATTTTAATTTATGCTGTGAAAGGTGACAAATAAAATAATGCACATGCAACATAATATAAATGATATCGGAAACTATTGGTGGTTCTTGAAGAGTTAAGTAATGGTTTGTAAACATAAGATTATTTATTTTCAGCTGTTACAATCGTCCCTTTACTTATTGTTACAATCGTCCCCAAGACGCCATTTTAGCTTCATTTGTTAAAAACAATGCTAGTTAATTAACAAAACTAACCTTTTTTTTTAAATGTTAATTAATGTGTCCACTTACATATTCGGTTAATAATTTTTATTTGTTTAAACAAAATTACTTTGTTACAATATAATATTCTAATACCAAAAAAAGTGCTTACGTAGCGTGAAAATATCTTTTGTGATGTAACTCTTTCAAAAGTACATAAAAATGGTTGCCAGCAGGGATGTACATGTAGATTCATTAAATGCACCTTGTGCGCCACCTAGGAACCAAATCTAGAATCCGACACTCGAAATTTTTGCTCTGTTGTAATCGTACCCTGTTACAATTGACCCCACTCTCCCCTAATGTATACCCACTAACGGCTTTCAATCTTTAGCTGTATCAACAACAGACCTTTAATATCGATGATAAAGCTGTTGATGTCTCATGACATAAATGTCACAAGTCTTTAATAGTTGTAGTTGCAGTTTATTTACGTCGCACTAGAGCTCCGCACTGGTATATTATCGACTGTTTGGGAAACATCTCTGAGGATGATCCGAAGACATGTCATCACAATTTTGATCCTCTGCAGGAGGGGATGCCCCCCCCCCGCTTCGGTAGCCCGACGACATGCGCGAAGTCAAGCACTTTACGGTAGAACAGTTTAACGAGGAACGAGGGAACGCCCTCGGTACGAAGGCAAAACTTCGTACAATGCATAAGATATTTTTTATTTAACGCATGGAAATGGCACAATCTCCTAAAAAATTTAAAAACGTTGTTATTTATACTACCATGGATGGCCAGTAATATGACCCATATAATTTTGGTATGGGAGTTTTGTTCAAAAATACTGTATTATTAAATTAGTCATAATTTCTGTTTTAGTGATCAAACGGTTTTGGAAATTTTAATGTATAATCAACAAACCGAAAAAGTAAGAATTTAAGGACTCTGAGCCAGTTTGATTGCCGGAAGATAAAGTGACATGTGCCATTATCAGAAACTCCTTCTAGTTTAAGCAGGCATTTTAAATAGTTTCAATGTTGAATACCTACCTTGTGATTACACGGATCACGATAATATTGTTTGTTTCTTTGTTGCTTATTAATTTATGACTCTTAATATGTATATTTTTTTCTTTCTTTTCCACGAGGCTTCAAGGTGCATGTCGGACACCCTATGAGTAAATATTTGCTTTAAGGATGAAAATAAATGGACCACACTGTATAACTTTTTATTGAACGATCGGATAAAAATACGGCTTTTTCAAAATTTAATTTCTAAGGAACTATTCGATCGATATCGTTCAAATTTCGCATTATATCATATAGTTCCATAATTTCGTATAAATTTCATATAGTTCATATAAATTTCATATAGTTCGTATAAAATCATATAGTTCATATAAATTTCGCATATATTACTTAAAATAACGTGAAAATAATTTACCTTACAGTTCACGGTTTTTAACTATTATTAAATAAAATAAGAAAATTAAAAAAGAAAATATTAAAAATGATTTTTACATGGAATTATCTTCGGAAAAACGAATTTTATAATTGTGGGCAAGACATTTTCATTTCGCTTCAGAAGTCTTCGAGACAAAGCGAACATGCAAAAAGTAAAATTAATACTATACGGTGAAAAGTTTTGACCACTCTCTTGACCCAACTATTGGGACCATATTTCCCAAATTCCGGTTACTGGTATATTTTGGTGTCCAAAGTCTATGAAAATCCGATCATTAGATCAAAAGTTATTTCAAGTCGTTCACTTCTTTTTTGTGCACTATACGTGTCCATGGCTATAGAAAAATGCTTAATTTTAGCATTTTGCATGGGAGTAATTGTTTTGAAAATGAAGAATGTGATTTATTGAATCGTACTATTTTTTAAGAATACGAAATAACGGAATTTATCAATTCAGAATTCATAACAAATTTAATATTTTTTCAAAATTATAAGAAAAGCACCGTTAAAATAAATACAAGTATCAAGAACACAGAATCAGGATAATATAGAGAAATTATATTTACTGTCTTTTTGTTTTTACGCATTTACAATGAAGAGTATACTCTAATAGATACTTGAAAAACTTTATAATACCCTTTCCAACAGATAGCAATATAGAAAGGAATAGCAATATAAACCTAAAATTCAATATCACGTCTCCAAGTAAAACCAATATATTATTTCCGGAAAAAATAAAAAATAAAACATTTTTTTTCAAACGTAGGAAAGAATATATGGGTTGTAAAATTTCAAATTTAATAAATTTTCAAATTTGCTTCTTTTAGTAAATATGCTTGGATTTCTTTAAAAAAAATGTCGCAATATACTTAGATAATAATGATATAGACGAGAAAGAAGAATTTCGTTTAAATTTCTTTTTCAAACGCAATATTTGTATTACCAAAATAATAAAATTCTATTTCCGCAGATCAATTTAAAACCGAATTTTATTCTTACATTACTTGTAGTTTTTAGGACAAAATCACGTGATTTCATAACAATTTTTTTTTTTTGCGTTTTATGTGCTGTGCTGGTCAAATTTCTTTTACAAAATTTGAAATAATAATATTTTTACGAAAATTCTTATAATCAGTTAGTTAAACGATTTCACAGTCTATCAAACACTAATTATAAATAATGGTATCTAAATGGAAATAAGAAAAATAATAAGAAAAATAATGAGAGAAAAATGTTTAAGTGCCTTTAAGTTTCGTCGAGCAATCAAACTGGTTTTGATGCTTGTCAACAACTTTTAGCACTATTGATTTGATAGATTTCGACATCGTTTCCTCCTCAATACAATACTATTTTGCAATTCCTTATGTGTATTCTTTTTAAATTTCCTTTAAGAAATTAAAAAGAAAATTCTGAAAGCTTATAATAAGAGTTATGATTATGGTGTTCGCATATGTAATAGTATTATATTTTATATATTAATGGATCATTTTGCCTATAATGTATCATCATCATACTTCAGCCGCAGAAAAACATAACAGATGTTCGAATGGCTACGAATTTTGTCATATGTTGGTCTAAAGAATGTCCCGAAATTTACCCAGGATTTGAATTATACTCCTTTTGAACAAATAAATGTTTCCAACAAAAATAAAAAACAGCTGAAAGTACAGAATTATTTAAAATTGCACATATTGCTCATAAGAACAACGCTATTTCAATGTAGAAACATTTATAGGTCATGAAATTTTTTTTTATCGGTGATTTGAATCGGCTCCCAAGATTTTAATACCCTAAGAACTTTTCTATTAAAAATCTAAAATTAATGCTAACAAGACAATCACCATCCATCGAGCCGTTGTAGGGGGGGGGGTTCAGGTGATAGAGCGTTCACCTTTCGATAAACCGGGCTTGAATCCCAGCGAGGGCAGGTCGATACAAATTCCGCACCCGGCTCGCATCGACCACAGTGCTGATGCAAAATTACTTCAGTGGTAGACGGATCATGGGTTAGAGTCTCCTTGCTTTCAGGCTGACCATAGAAGGTTTTCGTGGTTTGTAACGCAAATACGCAAAAATCTACGCAGTAAAATTTATAAATCGATAAAAAATGAATGGTTTTTATAATAATTACTTCGTAGGTGAATATTGGGATAACCATAAAGAATTTGGATCTAAATCCTAAATTCCCCTCTTTTTTGTTTCAAATGAATCTAAGTTACGAATGAATCTTTGATACAAACGAATCTTCTTTCATCTTAGAAAAACTCACGACCAAGCGAAATTATTGCTTTTAAAAAATAGGGTACAAAAGTAAAAAGATCGGTTTCATATTCATTCATATGTTAAATTTTGTTTCAACTATCACACTTCTTTAATTTACATACTTTTTCAAATATCGTTCCTTTAAAAAACTTTCGAAATTCGGTCACTGCTTTCAAGTCGCGACCGCAAAATCATTATCCTTAGCTGGATTCTCAAAGACTGTTTTTTCTTCTCTTTTTAAATTGCAAATGTTTCGAAATGAAATATTTCCGATATTTCTTCGTTTCGTATATCAATGTGATAAATCTTGTTAATTTGCATAATGGTCTATGTACAACAGACCAAATGAATAATAAACCTTGTAAAGGACCGTTCCCTGAAAAAGTAGGAACAAAATAGGAAAAAAATGCAGATTCTTTGAATTAGAACATTTAACAGTTAAGACTAATTGAAATTCAAATGGTTTTTAAGTAGTTTGTTCCTGTTGAGTGGCAACCGTGTTTAAAACATTGCTGTTTCAGCAAACTCAGGAGTTTAAGTTGAAAGTGTTTTTCTTAGGATCAACTTTAATCCTGAAATTTTATTTTGGCTAGTAAATGAACAGCATTTAGATCAAGCTGCTACTTTCCATATTCTTTAGTGGAATTAAAATATATTTTGTTCCAGAAATGAATACTTTAAGTTACATAGAATAGATATTTCGCTCGCAACAAAAAATTGGATTTTTTTCCATGATCGAATGAATTATTATTAAGATTTCAAATTTTATTTTTATACATTAATTTATTATTCCTGTTGCACGAATTCATTAAACCTATAAAACTTTTTAAAAACCAAAAAAAATGTGAAGAATAATTTCGTCCCGCACGTGACATCGCAAAATCAAAATTTCATTAAAACGCTAAAATTTAGTTGGCTTTTTGTCTAATTTAATTTAATAAATCTGATAAAAATAACTAAACTTTGACAAAATAATGTTCCTAGCTCTTTTACAGACTTAATTAATCTGATTTTAAAATTTAAAGATGTAATATTTTAATTTTTTAATTACTCAATTCAAGTTTTCATAGAAAAGAAGATGTGAAGTCATAATTAATAAGTATAATTTCAGATCTTTACTATGGATATCTAACAGTCAAGAAAAAAAAAAGAGAGTAAGGTCTAATACAGGATACAAAGAAAAGAATTCTTTTCCTAAATTTCTGGATCTACGAAAATAAAATTTTATGATCTAAGATATGAGAAGATGAAACAAATTAATCAAAGGTTTAGAGTTAAGATAGGACGTCGATTGCTCTTTATCGAATTAATTTTCACATAACAGAAGCTCGTTCGTGACTTGTCCATTTGCCTTTTAACCCAGCAATTTTTTTTTGTTTTAGCAAGATCTTTCACACTTTACAGCTGCAATCATTAATTATGAAATATCCTGCAAAAATAACCCAAAATTCTTATTTCAAAATTAGTTTTATGAAAAAATAATTGTAGAGTTCTTTGACATGGTGCCAGTAAATTGTTCTCTAAAATTGTTGAAGCGGTTTAAATCATTATCGTACTTAAAGAGTTGTAAAAGTTAAAGCAATTTTAACATCAAATGAGAGAGCTGATATAGTTCATCCTCCGCTTATATGAAATAAATGATTTACTGTTAATTAATTTCTTTTAATTCCGAACTTCTTTCCAATAGAAAATATAACTTTTTCATATGAATGAAAATGCATATATAATATTTAATAAGAAACTAAGAATCTGAATGGTGCTGTAGAGATTTAATTATCGATGATGTCAACCTTCATCTATCAAGAAAGGTACCTCTAGACAGAATCAAGTTAACATGTCTTATATACTAGTGATTCGCTATTTAATATTTATAGTGCTAGTCACGCTGCATTACTCCCCTTCCAGAATTTTATCTGGGACAGAATTCGATAAACGGATACCACTAGTTGATTCATGCTGTTTATTTATTTATAAAATTTTTATTCATTATATTTTATTATTTTTCATTTTTTTTGTTTCTAGCATTTCACTCATTTTTTTTTCTATATTGTTTATTACCGGGAGACTTTATTTACCTCGCCGAATCTTTTTCTTTTTCTTTGAGCAGTTTATATTAAGCAAATCAACTGTTTTTAATGGTCACCATTGTGGAAGATTTTATTATCGGCTATGTCAACCTTCATCTATCAAAAGGTACCTCTAGATAGAATCAAGTTAACATGTCTTATATACTAGTGATTCAGTATTTAATATTTATAGTGGTAGTTACGCCACAATGCTATTAAGGAAAACTGAAACCTACCAGATTTATGATAAGAATGCTCCGTAAGTTTCTAAAATGCCCAATAAAATGTTGTTTATTGTTAAGTTTTTGATTTGTTCTGTAATAATCTGCAATAATTCTGTTCTGTAATAATTCTGTAATAATATGTACTGTAATAATCTCATTTGTTTCGTAATAATAATCTCACGAATAATTTTTAATATTGATAAAAAAATTTACACTACTAAATAAAGTAGCTTCACTAGGAAAATATAAACAGGATTTTAAAATTGGACGGATCTAACTTCAAGTCAGAGAACTCGCCTAATGATTAACTAAATTGCCACTAAATAACAATACCAAAAAATGAAATTAAAATTTAAAAGTTTCTGACATGCATGAATAGACCTCAAAAAAAAGAGTTTTGATATTATGAGAGTAAACTGCATTTGTGCAAAAATAATTGATAATAAAGTATATTTAAATTTTTATCGAACGCGACATGTCATCACAAACTTGTTTTAAAAATGAAAAACAAATTTCTATAACAAAAAAAAAATCTTTTCTCTTACCTAAGAAAACCTTTTTCATAAACATTTGCTGAGATATACTCTGCTTCATAAAAGACATTTTTCTACGTTATGAAATATAGCTTTAAAATAATCATTAAGGGGTTATTGGGCTAATAAGCTAATATCAATTTTTTTCTAATATAGACTTTAAATATAAAGCATTTATAACACTGCCAGAACGGCTATTCAAAATTCACGAAATTTCCTCCGTTATTGACAAATCCGATCCCTGAGTATTGTTCCTAGAGAACGTTTTGTCTAATTGAAAATATTACTATTTTCACTTGTCAGAGGATTTCGTCAAAAGAATTTGGCTACATGCTTCCTATCAATTACACAAATGATTAAAAAATGTAAAAATATTAACAGGAGTATGAGTTAATGAATAATCTTAGGAGCGCACTAATCCTGTACTATCCCGTCACGGAATTTCAGCGATTTTTCTTTTTTAAAATCTGATAAAAAAACGGTTGGACAATTCTTAGCATTTGCTGAAATAACAAATAAAAAATGATTTCGTTAAATTATAGAGAATTTGCATTTCATTTGAAGTCCAGTGATTCGCTCTTGAAATGATTGTCAAACATAAGAACTGATAGTTGAATCGTCAAAAAGAAGGGTCTTATTTACGAGTGAGAATATTTTCGGGTTTTTGATATCCGTATGTCTTAATAGCAATTCAATAATCTTCAATTGAAAAATTGAAAAATATTTTATTCAGTAATTTCTTTCAAGTCTTGAGCTTCTTCATTTTCAGATCTCGACTTTCTCTTCCAGAGCTTTGTGACAGGACTTAAACACAATGAATCAGATGGTATTACATTTGTTTTCCAACCTAAAAGTTAAATAAATAAATAAATGAATAAAATATAGCATAAATCTCATCATATTTAAGAAAATGGGCCGTCCGTAAATGATGTTACATTTTTTCAATATCTTTGACTTATCTTCCAAATTTCTTTTCCCCAAAGAGTGACACTTCACCAACTCCATATTTGTTTAGTAACCGTTGTTGAACAGCCGACCCAATTTTTTGGGTTTACGATTACTAATGTTCAAATTCGTAGCCCTGTAATTTTGAACCCAATCCAGAAAACAAAGGAACTCCTGGATCAAGTATTGGGTGGAATTTGCCTTCGTTAAGTACTTTTTGATGGAAGTAACCCGCACTTGCGGTAAATGGAGAGGAAGACCACGAGAACCTCCCACGGTTAGCCTGACGGCAAAGGGGCTTTAACCCATGATCCGTCAACCACTAAGGATATTTCACGTCAGCACTGTGGTGGGATGCCAGATGCGGATTCGTTTCGACCAGCCATTGCTGGGGATTTGAACCCGGTTCACCTCATTGGAAAGCGAACACTCTATCCCCTGAGCCATCGCGGCTCACTAACTCCATGTTGTCACATGTCACACTATATTACAGAAACATATACAAGCAATTCAAAAACAAAACACACGTTAATGACGAGTTCTGTACTAGTCACGCCAAATTACAGAAATATATACATGAAGTTTAAAAAACAAAACACCAGTTATAGATTGCATTTTTAGCAGACCGGCCTGTGTAGGGATTAGGGAACTGTCCTTGCATCAGAAAGGTTCTGGGTTCGAATCCCGGGCAAGGCATGGATGTTCTTTCCTTCTCTGTATCTGTCCTTACTGTGGGAGCAACGTTGGCCCACCTAATATAATGCCCCTGAAAGAGTGCCTAACAAATCTGCCCTTCAGATACCTGTATGACCTAGGTCATTCTCCAGGTGGGCATTGAAAAAAAAGGAAAAAAAAGTACACATTTCAAATTTTATTTAGAACTCTTAGTGTTCTAATCACATTTGTGATCATAATAATAATTTCATAATTTAATAATATAATTATCAAACTAGTGATAACTATTTAGTCACAAAATCAATCAACTAAGTTAAAAATGGTAAAACTTTTGCTATATTTTTTAGAAAATTCAGCTATTACACAAAATTCAGATAATTTGTACAAATGAAACTACCTATTCAAAAACGCACGAGCAGCTAGTCTATAATAAGGAAGTTCCGTCGCAGCCATGGGTTTCTATGCAATTCTCCATCTTTATGATGCTCCCTACCACCCTTACAAGCTCGTAATTGCTGTTCGGAATCACCTAATATGTTATTTTCGATTTTCTAAGAATAAAACTATTCTATAAATTGTTTAATTACAATTAGTTTCTAAAAACAAGCTATTGTTTATAATGATACTAAATAATTGACTCATGTCAAGCCAATTTTTGCCATTGTATCAAAAATTCAATTAATCAATCAGCAATTAATACCAGTCCCTTCAACCAACTTTATTTATATTTTTATTTTTTCATCATTTTTTTTTATTTTTAAGCTATGATTTATTTTTTCATATCTGTTCATTCATCACTGATCTTTTGATATCATTATTTAGTGGGGAAAGACCTTTAAACAATGCCAATTTTCATCTATCAAAAGATACCTCAAGATTGAATCAAGTTAGCATGTTTTATATACTATTGAATTGATGTTTAATAATTGTGGCGGTAGTTACGCCACAATACTCCCCACCAGAATTTTATAAGGGATAGAATTCGATGAACGGATACCACTAGTTGCTGTATTTGTGCAAGACCGAGAGAGCTGGATTAAGGTGACCGCGTTTTGAGCTTTAGCTATGATATCTATATTAAGCTCATGGTTGTGTGTGTGATCACTCCTGTGTTGCTATTAGCAGTCGAGTGTGAACAGAAACCAGTCGTGTGTAAATGAGACTGAGAAGCAACAGCGTGAGGAGGACGATGACGCAGTCACAATTAGCAAGTCAACGTGAACCATCCATCGAAGTAAGCGTGATCTTATCACTTCCTCAAGTCGCCAATGTTGGGACAAGACCACTAGACAATGCCAACTTTCATCTATCGAAAGGTACCTCACGATTGAATCAAGTTAGCATGCCTTATGTATTAGTGAATTGATGTTTAATTTTCGTAGTGGTAGTTACGCCACAATCTTTTTACATTCAAAAGACATTCCTTTTTTTAACACCAAAGTATCAAACTAGCTTTTCGAATCACTAATGAGCAATTGTGTAAAATTCATAGCTTCTTTGAAACAGTAGGCTAAAAGTTCATAAAAGAACGAGAAATTTCCATCAAAATTGAATATGTAATAACGTTCAATAACCGAAATAAAATTACAATTCGAAACACTATTTCACACTTTTTGTTTACAATAATTAAAACTTATACAATATGTTCCATCATTCTCGAAATCTCCAAACCTTCTAAAATTAAAGTAAAAATAATGTACAGTGAGCAAATAAAAGAGAAAAAAAAAGGACTAACCTGAATAACTATTGATCTAGTGATTGGATCTTTTCGATCTAGGACTCAATTTTAATGGTTCGAGGGGATAACCTCAAATATGCTAATTATTTAGAGCTGACGATATTTTAAATTACTAAAACAGATACAAAAACATACTTTCATTGAAAAAATATACCTTTTTTAAGGGCATTTTATTTCTCACCTCCAAAATAAAGGGGTTAGCCGCAATCAGGGAACTATGGCCAAAATAGTTTGGTCAGGAGAACGGTCCAAAGTTTGAACCCCTTATTTCTCACGAACTATTCGACTGATTCTGCTCAAATTTTCTATGTAAAATTACATACTTTAAAAGGATAAACAAAATTATGTACCTTAAACTCAATTTTTTTTCGACTATCACTAAATAAAATAATAAAAAATAATAAATATTTACTAAAAGTTATTTTTTCCCTGA
This sequence comes from Parasteatoda tepidariorum, assembly GCF_043381705.1. NCBI lineage: Eukaryota > Metazoa > Arthropoda > Arachnida > Araneae > Theridiidae > Parasteatoda > Parasteatoda tepidariorum. The sequence continues at coordinate 73,896,848 of NC_092211.1, read as the reverse complement.
AATTATCATTGGATATACGAATTTTATAATTGTGGGTAAATATTTTAAGATTTGTTTTAAAAGTTCCTGTTTTGGAGAAATACGCAGAAAGTAATATCAACATTAAAGTGCCAGAAACTTAGGACCTCTCTCCTGAACAAATTATTGGGACCCTATTTCCAAGAATTTTGTGGGTCCCCCTATATTTTGGGGGATTGCAAATCAAATTCCGTTAAAAAAAAAGGCATCGTTTATTCAGCGAAGGTATGTTTTTGGGTCTTATTTCGTGGCTTAAGATATCATCTAGTCTGCAGTGATTAATTAGAATATTTGAGGTCAAATCATTAACATTGAGTCCAAGAACGAGAATAACCGATCATTAGATCAAAAATTATGTAAGAAAGTCCCCCAAGCACTGTACATATTAGGGATCGTAATTTAACAGAACCCCTCGGAACTTCTAGACTTTCCGGTAATCAAACAGGTTTTTCTGTTTTCAAACATCCTCAGTAGTGATTTAAACGATTTGGGTTACGTTTTTGTTCCTTTTACACCGCTTGAACAATATTTTAGCCCTAATGTGTTGACCTTTTCGTTTTAATTTTAACAAAGATACTAAAAAGGATTGAGGATTGTCATTACAGCGCACACTGTATATCATACATTTATTCAATACGTCCCTAAGATTTTATTGTTATAAAAAATACAAAATTATTCAGTTTCTGTTGTTATTCAGTTGGTGATGTTCTGTTATTGTTGTAGCCCATCTAGCAAGCCTGTTTGATGAAACCAAGCGAATTTAAGGCAGAGGGCCATCTATGGCCAAGAATGCGACTTCAGCCACACACACACGTCACAGCCCGCTCATAAGGCAGACCTATTCATTGATCCATTCATTCACTCACAGGTCATAGTTTTGATCTGAACCAAAAAACGATCAATATCCAATTCAGTACCCCCAGAAGTTTGATTTGTTATGGTAACATGGACGACTTTGCGACGCGATTAACGATTTAACGTGCATCAGGCGTGTATCATTAACTACACCCCTTCGGCTGGCGAGTACCGAACTCACGACCTCTTGGACATGGGCCCAACGCCTTACCAACCAGACTATTCCGGCCTATATAATTGCTTTAAATATTCCAAAGAAATACCTAACATTTCACTGACTTTTCTACAATATTTAAATTATTGTTTAACACTACCTTACGAAATGAATTAGATAACAATAGAGTTAACAATTTAAATAGAGGATTTTAGGTGCCACATAAACACATAAAAGAAATGAATAAATAGATTATATATGTTGCTTAAAATAACTTTCTATCTGAAGGGATCAGGAATTCGATTGATCATTTCAATGATTTCACATAATTTTGCAATAAAATGTGCTTCTCTTTTAACTAAGTGTTTTTCTACATTGCAGTCATCCAATTTTTTTTTCAAAGGAAGTTCATTTTTAAGTTTTCAAATTTATCAAATCATTAGTTTCCTAAAAATATTTTAGCTTTTAAAGAACGTACGTGATAAATCACGAGCTTTAGATAGTGTACAGTTAATAAACAATCAACAAAATAAATATCAAAACCATAAATTACTCACTATTGCTTATGAATATTTGATATGAAAATCACCTGAATATNATGATCGAATAAATTATTATTAAGTTTTCAAATTTTATTTTTATACATTAATTTATTATTTCTGTTGTACGAATTCATTAAACGTATAAAACTTTTTAAAAAAACGAAAAAATATGAAGAATAATTTTCATCTCGCGCGTGATATCACAAAATCGAAATTTCATTAAAACGCTAAAAATTAGTTGGCTTTTTGTCTAATTTAATTTACTAAACCTGATAAAAATAACTAAACTTTGATAAAATGATGTTCCTAGCTCTTTTACAGACTTAATTAATCTGATTTTAAAATTTCAAGACGTAATATTTTAATTTTTTAGTTAATCAATTCAAGTTTTCAAAAATATTTTTTTCATATTTTCAAAGAAAAGAAGATAAGTTATAATTAATAAATATATTTTCAGATCTTTACTATGGATAGCTAACAGTCAAGAAAAAATGAAAAAGAGTAAGGTCTAATACAGGAAACAAAGAAAAGAATTCTTTCCCTAAATTTCTGGAACTACGAAAATAAAATTTTATGATTTAAGATATGAGAAGATGAAACAAATTAATCAAAGGTTTAGAGTTAAGATAGTACGTCGATTGATCTTTATCGAATTAATTTTCACTTAACAGAAGCTCTTTCGTGACTTGCCCTTTACCTTTTAACCCCGCAATTTTTTTTTTGTTTTACCAGGATCTCTCACACTTTACAGCTGTAATCATTAATTATGAATCATCCTGCAAAAATAAACCGAAATTCTTACTTTAAAATTAGTTTTATGAGAAAATAGTTGTAGAGTTCCTTGACATGGTGCCAGTAAATTGTTCCCTAAAATTGTTCAAGAGGTTTAAATCATTACCGTACTTAAAGAGCTGTAAAAGTTAAATCAATTTTAACATCAGAGGAGAGAGCGGATATAGTTCATCCTTCTCTCATATGAAATAAATGATTTACTGTTAATTAATTTTTTTAATAACGAACTTTTTTCAATTGAAAATATAACTTTTTCATCTGAATCGTTTGCATATAAAATAAGTAATGAGAAACTAAGAATCTGAATGGTGCTGTAGAGATTTTATTATCGACTATGTCAACCTTCATCTATCAAAAGGTACCTAGTGTTAGAATCAAGTTAACATGTGTTATATACTAGTGATTCGGTATTTAATATTTATAGTGGTAGTTACGCTACAGTGCTATTGAGGAAAACTGAAACCAACCAGATTTATGATAAGAATGCTCCGTAAGTTTCTAAGATGCCCAATAAAATGTTGTTTATTGTTAAGGTTTTAATTTGTTCTGTAATAATCTGTAATAATTCTGTAATAATCTGTTCTGTAATAATCTCATTTGTTCTGTAATAATAATCTCACGAATAGTTTTTAATATTGATAAAAAAAATTACACTACTAAATAATGTAACTTCACGAGGGAAATATAAACAGGATTTTAAAATTGGGCAGATCTAACTTTAAGTCAGAGAACTCGCCCAATGATAAACAAAATTGACACTAAATAATACTAAAAAATGAAATTAAAATTTAAAAGTTTCTTATATGTATGAATGGACCGCAAAAAAAGAGTTTTGATATTATGAAAGTAAACTGTATTTGCGCAAAAATAATTGATAAAAAAGTATATTTGAATTTTTGTCGAACGCGACAAGTCATCACAAACTTGTTTTAAAAATAAAAAGCGAATTTCTATAAAAAAAAATTGTTTCTCTTACCTAAGAAAACATTTTCATAAATTTTTGTAGAGATATATTCTGCTTCATAAAAGACATTTTTCTACATTATGAAATATAAATATAGCTTTAAAATAATCATTAAGGGGTTAATGGGCTAATAAGCTAATATAAATTTTTTATAATATAGACTTTAATAAATATAACACATTTATGACACTGTCAGAATGGCTATTCAAAATTTTCCTCCGTTATTGACGAAACCGATACCTGAATATTGTTCCTAGCGAACGTTTTGTCTAATTGAGACGATTACTATTTAGAATTGATAGAGGATATTAATTTCGTCAAAAGAATTTGGCTACATGCATCTTATTAATTAACACAAATGATTAAAAAATGTAAAAATATTAGCAGGAGTATGAGTTGATGAATAACCTTAGGAGTGCACTAATCCTGTACTATCCCGTCACAAAATTTCAGCGATGTTTCTTTTTTTAAATCTGATAAAAAACGGTTGGACAATTCTTAGCATTTGCTAAAATGACAAATAAAAAAAGATTTCGTTAAATTATAGAGAATTTGCTTTTCATTTAAAGTCCAGTGATTCGCTGTAGAAATGATTGTCAAACATAAGGACTGATAGTTCCTTAGAAATCGTCAAAAAGAAGGATCTTATTTACGAGTGAGAATATTTTCGGGTTTTTGATATCTGTATGTCTTAATAGCAATTCAATATTCTTCAATCGAAAAACTGAAAAATATTTTATTCAGTAATTTCTTTCAAGTCTTGAGCTTCTTCATTTTCAGATCTCGACTTTCTCTTCCAGAGCTTTGTGACAGGACTTAAACACAATGAATCAGATGGTATTACATTTGTTTTCCAACCTAAAAGTGAAATAAATAAATAAATGAATAAAATATAACATAAAACTCATCATATTTAAGAAAATGGACCGTCCGTAAATGATGTTACATTTTTTCAATATCTTTGACTTTTCTTCCAAATTTCTTTTCCCCTAAGAGTGACACTTCACCAACTCCATATTTTTTTTAGTAACCGTTGTTGAACAGCCGACCCAATTTTTTTGGGTTTACGATTACTAATGCTCAAATTCGTAGCCCTGTAATTTTGAACCCAATCCAGAAGACAAGGGAACTCCTGGATCAAGTATTGGGTGGAATTTGCCTTCGTTAAGTACTTTTTGATGGAAGTAACCCGCACTTGCGGTAAATGGAGAGGAAGACCACGAGAACCTCCCACGGTTAGCCTGACGGCAAAGGGGCTTTAACCCATGATCCGTCAACCACTAAGGATATTTCACGTCAGCACTGTGGTGGGATGCCGGATGCGGATTCTCTTCGACCAGCCATTGCTGGGGATTCGAACCCGGTTCACCTCATTGGAAAGCGAACACTCTATCCCCTGAGCCATCGCGGCTCACTAACTCCATGTTGTCACATGTCACACCATATTACAGAAGCATATACAAGCAATTCAAAAACAAAACACACGTTATTGACGAGTTCTGTACTAGTCACGCCAAATTACAGAAACATAAACATGAAGTTTAAAAAACAAAACACCCGTTATAGATCATATTTTTAGCCGACCGGCCTGTGTAGGGATTAGGGAACTGCCCTTACATCAGAAAGGTTCTGGGTTCGAATCCCGGGCAAGTCTTTCCTTCTCTGTTTACTGTGGGAGCAACGTTAGCCCACATAATATGGTGCCCCTGAAAGAGTGGCCAACAAATCTGCCCTTCATATACTTGTATGACCTAGGTCATTTTCCAGGTGGGCATTGGAAAAAAGAAAAAAAAAGATCATATTTCAAATTTTACTTAGAACTCTTAGTGTTCTAATCAGATTTGTGAGCATAATAGTAATTTCATAATTTAATAATATAATTATCAAATTAGTGGTAACTATTTAGTCACAAAATCAATCAACTAAGCTAAAAGTGGTGAAACTTTTGCTATAATTTTTAGAAAATTTAGCAATTACACAAAATTAAGATAATTTGTACAAATGAAACTACCTATTCAAAAGTGCACGAGCAACTAGTCTATAATAAGGAAGTTCTGTCGCAGCCATGGGTTTCTATGCAATTCTCCATCTTTATGATGCTCCTTACCACCCTTACAAGCTCGTAATTGCTGTTCGGAATCGCATAATAAGGCATTATCGATTTTTTAAGAATAAAACTATTCTATAAATTGTTTAATTACAATTAGTTTCTAAAAACAAGCTATTGTTTATAATGATACTAAATAATTGACTCATGTCAAGCCAATTTTTGCCATTGTATCAAAAATTCAATTAATCAATCAGCAATTAATACCAGTCCCTTCAACCAACTTTATTTATATTTTTATTTTTTCATCATTTTTTTTTATTTTTAAGCTATGATTTATTTTTTCATATATGTTCATTTATCACTGATCTTTTGATATCATTATCTAGTGGGGAAAGACCTTTAAACAATGTCAATTTTCATCTATCAAAAGGTACCTCAATATTGACTCAAGTTAGCATGTTTTATATACTATTGAATTGATGTTTAATAATCGTGGTGACAGTTACGCCACAATACTCCCCACCAGAATTTTATCAGGGATAGAATTCGATGAACGGTTACCACTAGTTGCTGTATTTGTGAAAGACCGAGAGAGCTGGATTAAGGTGACCGGGTTTTGAACTTTAGCTATGAGAGCTATATTAAGCTCATGGTTGTGTGTGTGATCACTCCTGTGTTGCTATTAGCAGTCGAGTGTGAACAGAAACCAGTCGTGTGTAAATGATACTGAGAAGCAACAGCGTGAGGAGGACGATGACGCAGTCACAATTACAAGTCAACGTGAACCATCCCTCGAAGTAAGCGTGATCATATCACTTCCGCAAGTCACCAATGTTGGGACAAGACCACTAGACAATGCCAACTTTCATCTATCGAAAGGTACCTCACGATTGAATCAAGTTAGCATGTCTTATGTATTAGTGAATTGATGTTTAATAATTGTAGTGGTAATTACGCCACAATCTTTTTACATTCAAAAGACATTTCTTTTTTTAACACCAGAGAATCAAACTAGCTTTTCGAATCACTAATAAGCAATTGTGTGAAATTCATAGCTTCTTTAGAACAGTACGCTAAAAGTTCATCAAAGAACGAGAATTTCCAACAAAATTGAATATGTTATAACGTTCAATAACCGAAATAAAATTACAATTCAAAACACTATTACACACATTTTGTTTACAATAATTAAAACTTATACAATATGTTCCATCATTCTCGTATTTCTCCAAACCTTCTAAAATTAAAGTAAAAATATTGTACAGTGAGCAAATAAAAGAGAAAAAAAGGACTACCCTGAATAACTATTGATCTAGTGATTGGATCTTTTCGATCTAAGACTCAATTTTAATGGTAGACCTCAAATATGCTAATTATTTAGTGCTTACGATATTTTAAATTACTAAAACAGATACAAAAACATAACTTCATTGAAAAAACATACCTTTTTTTGAATCATTTTATTTCTCACCCCCGAAATAAAGGGGCTAGCCGCAATCAGGGAACTATGATCCAGTTCCAATAGTTTGGTCAGGAGAGCGGTCCAGAGTTTGAACCCCTTATTTCTCACGAACTATTCGACTGATTCTGCTCAAATTTTGTATTTTGTTCTATGTAAAATTACATACTTTAAAAGGATGAACAAGATTATATACCTTAAACTCAATTTCTTTCGACTATCATTCAATAAAATAATAAATATTTACTATAAGTTATTTTTTCCCTGAAATTATCATTGGATAAACGATTTTTATAATTGTATGCAAAATTTTTAAGATTTGTTTTAAAAGTTATGGAGAAATACGCTAAACGTAATATTAGCATTAAAGAGCCCGAAACTTGGGACTTCTCTCCTGAACAAATTATTGGGACCATGCTTCAAAGAATTTTGTGGGTCCCCCTATATTTTTGGGATCACAAATCTAATTCCTTTAAAAAAAGGCATCGTTTATTCAGAGAAGGTACGTTTTTGTGTCTTATTTCGCGGCTTAAAATATCATTTAGTCTGCAGTGATTAATTAGAACATTTGAGGTCACATCCTCAAACTATTAAAACTGAGTCTTGGAACGTGAAGAACCGATCATTAGATCAAAAATAATCTAAGAAAGTCCGCCAAGCACTGTACATATTAGGGATCGCAATTTAACAGAACCCTTCAAAACGTCTAGATTTTCCGGTAATCAAACAGGTTTTGCTGTTTTCAAACATCCTCAGTAGTGATTTATAAGATTTGGGTTACATTTTTGTTTCTTTTACACCGCTTAAGCAATATTTTATCTGTAATATGTTGACCTTTTCATTTTAATTTTCACAAAGATACTAAAAAGGATTAAGGATTGTCATTTCAGAGCACACTGTATATCACATATTTATTCAACTCGTCACTGAGATTTTATTGTTATAAAAAATACAAAATTATTGTTGTTATTCTGTTGGTGTTGTTTTGTTATTGTTGTAGCCCATCCAGCAAGCCTACTCGATGAAACCAAGTGAATTTAAGGCAGAATGCCATCTATGGCCAAGAATACGACTTCAGCCGCACACACGTCACAACCCGCTTATAAAGAGGACCTATTCATTGATCCATTCATTCATTCACAGGTCATAGTTTTGACTTGAACCAAGGAATGATCAATATCCAATTCAGTTCCCTCAGAAGTATGATTTGTTATGGGAACATGGAGGACTTAGTGACGAGACAGATTTAACGTGCATCAGGCACCATTTTCTTCGGCTGGCGGGGATTGAACTCGCGACCTTTTGGACATGGGCCCAACGCCTTACAAACCAGCCTATTCCGGCCTACAAAATTGTTCTAAATATTCTTAAGAAATACCGAACAATTAACTAACTATTCAACACTATTTAAATTATTGCTTAACACTATCTTGCGAAATGAATTAGATAACAATAGAGTTGACAATTTAAATAGAGAAATACCCGGGTTTTAGGTGCCACATAAGAGAAATGAATATATAGATTATATATGCTGCTTAAAATAACTTTCTATCTGAAGGGATCAGGAATTCGATTGATCATTTCAATGATTTCACATAATTTTGCAATAAAATGTGCTTCTCTTTTAACTAAGTGTTTTTCTACATTGCAGTCATCCAATTTTTTTTTCAAAGGAAGTTCATTTTTAAGTTTTCAAATTTATCAAATCATTAGTTTCCTAAAAATATTTTAGCTTTTAAAGAACGTACGTGATAAATCACGAGCTTTAGATAGTGTACAGTTAATAAACAATCAACAAAATAAATATCAAAACCATAAATTACTCACTATTATTTATGAACATTTGATATGAAAATCACCTGAATATAAGAAAAAAACTTTGCACGTAAAGCAAACTTTTTTGAAATTTTCTTAAAGCAAGAAAAATAACATTTAAAAATCACAACTTTATTTTCTGCATAAAACTTTTTCACACAATTCTAAGAATGAAAAGAAAACTTCGAAAACATTTTTATAATCTATTCATTTAAACTTATTTTAGTCAGTTTTAGTAATAGATGACATCAATTGCCATTCTAAAAGATTGATTAAATTACATCAAGCAGAAAATACTTTGACTCATTACATGTCTAGTTCTTTTTTTTCTCCGTAAATTACTCATTCACGATTCAACAACTACACAAGGATGAAGGATTATTCAATAATGTAGTAACATTATTTGCAGTCATTTTTATCACTCCCAAAATTAACTCCTTTCTTCTAGCTGGATTAGCATTTCTCCTTTCAGGCAATTATGCGCGCACTGGACATCAAATTTAAACTTGTGTAGCTAAATAATAATCATCAATACCACAGGTTTTTTAATTAACGGTCTTATTATTTGTCCCATTTTATTGTCTTTTAAATTATAATTATTTATTTTCAGATAGACTGCAGCATGGAATTAGAAGACAAATTATTTTTATCATCAATTTTTAAAAAGACTTCACCTTCGTTTATTAAAAGTGCTTTAGTTAATTTTATTTTTCCTTAAATTGATTTGCGTTAAGTAAAAAAGTTAAAATTCATTCTGAGTCAATAGTTCCCAAATGGTACACTCATACACGGAACCCTAGGGTTCCGTAGAAGTGTGAAAAAGGCTTCACGAATTAGCACTTTTTTAAACCAGTGATGAGCTTTGGAACCTTTTATTATATTTAGATAAAACTAATAATTCGTAATTTAATTAATTTTCTGGTTGACTTTATGAAATTATTTCAAGTAAAAGGGATAATGAAATGGAAAGGGCATTTTCAGAAGAAAATATAATCTTTCTAATAACAATGTATTGAGCGAATTATGGAAAGATATTGCATTAGTATTTCCTATCGCGGTTTTTAAATCAAAATTAAATAATTCATTAATAAAGAAATATATTTTCTTAATAGAAATTTTTAACAACGCTTTTCATCTCGCAGTAATCTACAATTCGTTTTATTTCATTCTTTCATGCATTCACACTAAAAACAAATTCATAACTAGTCTAGATATAGCACAAGGACTGCAAATTTAATTATCGGAAATAAGACCTTATTTAAGATTATTAATCGTAAAACGATGAAAAATGTTTATTCCTTTAAATAAATATTTAAGAAATAATTTTTATTCGTTATAACCTTAATAAACTTTATTTTTTTATTAAATCGGGATTCCGCAGGAAAAAGGTTGACTATTTAGGGTTCCGTGGCCGAAACTAATTGGGAACCTCTGTCCAAGATGAATCTCATAAGCTGTCATCCAACATTAAAGTGATTGTAAAACATTATTCAGATTTAGGAACATTTTTCTTATTTTCCAGATTTCATTGAGAAATTCCGTAACATCCCACAAAAATATTCCAAAAAAAATACAAAAACAATTGAAAAACTAATCAAGATAGCACACTAAATTAATAAAATTTAGCACTCCATGCAACAACAATTGCAAGCAAAGCGTACAGTGTGCCAAAAAATAACGAGCCACCCTGAATAACTTTTGGTCTAATGATAGGATCTAATTAATTAGATCAGACGATATTTTAAGTAACGAATTACGAGTCTGATTTAAATCAGTCTGACGAGTCTGATTTAAATCAGACACGAAAACACAGTTTCTCTAAATAAACATACCTTTTTTCCCCAACGGATTCAGATTTCTGACCTTCAAAATAAAGCGGGTACCCGCTATCTGGGAAATACCCGCTATCACGAGAGCTATCCAAAGTTCGGACCCCTTAATGTTAATCTTACTTTCTGCGTATTTCGCCATATCTCGCAAAACTTTTAATCGAATTGAAAAATGATTGCATACAATTGTGAAATTCATTTATAGAAAGATAATTCCATGGAAAAAATGAATTATAATTAATATTAACTATTTTTTATTATTTTATGTAATAACAGTAGACATTTTTTTTAATTGTAAGGTATATAATGTCTTACGTCATTTTAAAATGTTTAATTTTACATGGTAAAATACAAAATGTGAGCTAAATCGGTTATATAGTTCCTGAGAAATCGAATTTTAAAAATTTAGTGGGAGACATTGCGAACAGAAATGGTTAGAGGAAAAGAGTACAACACGGTGTCTACAATTTCAGTTATTATTCAGATATTTTAAGGCAAGCCTGTCCTCACAGATTGATTGAAAGAGCTTTCTTGGTTTTATTACATCTATTGTATTAAATCAAATAATAATTGTAAAGTGGCAAAGAAAATGTATTAAAAACAAAACTTGTCAATATTATTCACGAATAATTAAGAAAAAATTACTATATAGATATTTTTTTATTTATTTGTTGTGTTGAATTATGAGTTGATTCACATAGTTTTAACTTGTTCCAAAATTTGAAAGCTTATTTGACATTTGACAGACAGATATTTTTACCTTAAAATTTATTAGTATGGACTGTAAAACTAAACCTGTTTGGTAAAAAAAATAATAATACTGCTAGTATCAGTATGTGCTTATACAAGGTGTTTTGTAAAAGCAAATACTAACCATTATATGCACCATTAATATTTTTTTCCAATGCCCGCCTGGGGAATTATCTACGTCATACAGGCATCTGAGGAGCAGATTTGTTGGTCACTTTTCCAGGAACACCGTAATAGGTGCTTTAACGTTGCCCCCATAGTAAGGACAGATAGCACAGAGAATGAAAGAACATCCATGCCTTGACCGGGATTCGAACCAAGAACCTTTCTGATGTAAGGGCAGTTCCCTGATCCCTACACAGGCCGGTCGGCCTTACCATTAACATAAACTTTTAGAATCTTTGTCAAGAAATCGGTTAAAAAAGATACAGCAAAGGATAAGCAATCGCAAAGCAATAGTAAAGCAAGAAAAAAACACTGTCTAAATTTTAAAAATCACTGCTGAGGAAGTCACGTGTACAAACATCAAAGCCAGTATGACTAATGGTTGAAACTTAAAAGTGTTTCGAATAAAAGTCTCGTAATTCTGCTTTGCAATTAAATAGTCTGTGATGTTTTGTGCGCTTGCCTTCCTCAGTAGTGATTTGTTGATTTCAATTGGGTTCTCTATCTAACCTTAAAGATTAATTTTTTACCTACTTTATTGTCTTTGTTTTTGACAAGGTTACTATAAACATGTAATGAAGATGGCAGTTACGGAACACCGAGTATATACTGAAAATATCAAATCCAGTAAAATACGGAACACAAGAAAAAAAATCAGCTTAAAAAATGACTTTTCATAACAATAATGGAATTTTTAGGAATAAGCTGTAATTATTTGGCATAAATACTTTTAGAATATTCGAGCTTTTCATTAATTAAAGTTGAAAAAACTTCCTGAATCTCATCTGCTTATGCTTTTATCTCATCAATTTTTGAATAAATAAATGGCTAATTTTTAAAATTTAGCATTTTTAGTAAGTGAAACTGATAAAAATACCACGGCATACGTCCGTTATTAAGAAATAAAATGGCTTTAAAATAATAAAATTCCCTTTTACCCATAACTTACAAACTTCATTTTTAATCTGCAAAGCACTTGAGCTTTTTATTGGGCTTGAGCATCCATTATTCTACTTTCAACAACGCTAAGATAATCTAGACATTAGAAGATTCTCATTATCGATGCATTTTCCAGAAAAAGAAAAAAATACTTATCTCACGTTTCAATCTGCTGGGAAACTTTAGAAACGTGCAAAGTTTTCTTTATTTCTTCTAAGGCTTATTTTTAATTCAGAACAATAGTCAGAAGAGCGATATTTATTTATACTGAGATTACTGAACGTGGATCTCATAAAAGAATAAATAAAATCTTTTTTTAATAAAATAAAATTATTCGTTAAACTTTCAAAAATATGTAACGTAACAAAAGCCAATAACTTATTTATTTTTTAAATAAGATATTAAAAATGCTCCAGATTTTGAATATGATGAAACTGAATACTGTTCGGTATATGGATTTTAAAATGTTTCACTTTTTTCAATTAATTTAAAATCTCTAATAATAACTTATTTTATGCATCCCAGGAAATTCTGAAATAGGCAATATCAATATCAATATCAATATCAATATATATATATATATATATGTAAACTAAAAGTAATAAGTACACATAATTTGTCTGTATTTAAGAGTACCTACATATTTATTTAAGAAAATAAGACACAATNATATATATATATATATATATATATATATATATATATATACGATTTTAAATTTAATAGTATTTTTTTTTATAAAATGTATGTAAGGAAAGTAACTCCATTTTATTTAAAATTTCCATGCCTATGTCAGTTAATACTTCTGTTTATCATTTCTGCTAGCTTTTATAAATTTAATTTACTCAAAATACTTATGAAATTTTGCGCTTCTGAAAAGATTTTTTTCAATACTTAAGTTAAAGTTGTAAAGTTTTAATATGTCTCGAATAATTTGAAGAATATTTAAAAAGTATTGAAAGTTTCAGAATCCAGTAATTGTTTTAAATTCATTTTTAAATTTTAAAAGAAATAGTTTTTCTAAATTATGAAACACTGCGTTTAGTACCTATTATAGTTTTATATATACATGTTTTTTACTTTCAATTCATCCAGTCTTTAACCCTTTGACCCAGAAAGGACACCATTGTCCCTTATATACACACTGTTAAACAAGTGCTAAGGAACAACTGATTTATGCAAAGTAACAGTCGCAACAGCCCACCAATAACCATAAAATCAAGCGCAGGACCCGTAAACTATATGAAGGGCAGTGTATACAAGCCCATCATTCATTTGAGAACTCATGCCGTTAGGTGTTTAACCAATATAGCACCATAGGTTGTTGCACTTATTTCTGTCAAATTGAAGGTGGTGTTACAATAATTAAATGCAAAATATCAGCAAGACTTGATTTGAGAGCTTACGATAGTGGACAAGCAATTGGACGTCTGGAAGCAGGTTAAAATGTCACCAATGTGGCCACAGTAATGTCAGTGTCTAAAAGTGTAATCTCGTGATTAAAAAAGACCGGTGAACCTGGAAATGCTATGCCCTATACTAGTGGTCGTGTTAAGAACACAACACCACAAGAGGATCGATGTGTATCCCTAAATGCAAGAAGGAACAGAAATGTCACTCCTAATTTAGATAGCTGCAGATCTTACAACCAATACCGGTACACAGGTTTCTGACAGAGCAAACTCACGGCGATTCAATCAAGTTGGCTTATATGCACAGAAGCCTGTTCGATGCATCTCGCTTCAACCATTACATCGTTGAGAAAGATTACGCTGGTTTGAGGAATCGTATTGGTTGGGGTCACCAACAATGGCCGAGAGTAATATTCTCCGACGACGAATCCAGTTTCACTGTGAAAAGGGATTCTGGCCACCAGTACGTGTGGAGAGGAGACGGAGAGAGTGTTACATTATACACAATAGTATGCTCATGAACGTGATTGGTGTGACCCATGCGTACTGGTGTGGGCAGGCATCATGCACTATGGCAGAAAACAGCTTCACACTTTTGAGCGAGGTAGTGCTACATCCCAGCGGTATTGAAGAGCGATGATTCTGGATCATTTTCGTCATCTTAGGGGTGTGGTAGGTCCAGGATGTCAGTTTATAAGCAACAATGCGCGGACACATAGGAGAGCTGAGGTAAGAGACACACTATAAATTGATGGTACTGACCATATGCTATGGCCTGCGTACTCCCCCGACCAGCATCTTATAGGATCTATCTGGGATGCTCTTGGAAGGCGTGCTTCACAAAAACTACTGCCTCTCTGAACTGTGTATGAATTGATAACTGCATTGAGAGGGGAATTAGACGATATCATTTAAGGACAACCCAATAATTTAGTGGATAGCATAAATACATGCATTAGAGTGCATTAGTGTCCAAGGTCATACATCATACTTAAATATTCATACCTGTTTTCTGACAAGAAGACCCATTATTTGTGACTGTTTAGAAGCCGACTAAGAAGCATATTTTCAAATTTAATGTTCTTTATTTTCGATGTGATAATATTTGTGCCATTTTGCATAATAATAAATGCCCATTGTCTACTCTAAATATTTACTTAGTTTTATTTCTTCAATCAATGACTATTATTAATTGTTCTGAAAAACTTCAGTTCCTCAGCAATTGTAAAGCAGTGTATATATATTTTCAGATGCTCTACTTACAAGCAAAAATATATTTTGATACATTTTAACTATAAAAAACAGTCTAATAGTAAATAAAAAATATGATTGATTATCGGGATTATATTTGTACTAAAATATAAAATCCAAAAATAGTAGTTTGAAAAACAATTCATTCATATTCAAAAATTTATTAATAATTAATTTCGTAAATTCTAGATCTAAATAACTGCAAATTTGAAAAGTTATTGTGTTGAAGTGGGCCATGTTTGAAGACCTTTACGCCTTTTTTTAAAAAAAGACACCAATGTTTCATGCTGTATTTCATAACCATAAATTATTGAAATGCAAAATATAATAGTTTTCAGTAATTATGAGCTAAATTAATGCAGAATAATAAACAAAGTATGAAAAATATCATTTATATAAATTCTGCATCAAGGAGTTAAGCTCATTTCCAAAATATGAATATAACAGTAAATAAAATATACAAAACAAAATATTAGAATTAATTACCTGTGATTAGTGTAGCAAATATAATACAAACAAGTGTGACAATACATCCCAGAGTTGAAAACCATGTAAATGATATTTTGTACAAAAAGAATATGTCACTGCAAAATACAAAGAAAAAAATATGCTCAATATTAAGCTACAAAAATGCAAAGTAAAGCTGCAACAGGAATATATATGCAACGCACTAGCATTGATTAAGTCAGAAATTTATTTCCTATAATAAATATTTACGTTTATGTTAATGATCTTTTTTAAGTTTAAAAAATATTACGATATATTTAAAGCTAATTGTAAAGTAGAAACAGTAGCGTTGTACAGTAAAAATAATGTGTTAGATGTATAGTTCCACATCTGCCATTTTTTTTATAATTCGGTGAACAATTTTTTTAAAGAAATCAAACTATTCTTTAATTACAGTAGTTCCCAGAAGATGCTCCGCAGAAGCCTAGTTGGAACTTTTTCTTTTTGAACTAAGAAGAGAAACTTTTTTTTAACTAGCTACTTTGAAGAATTTTGCAACCTGTAATTAGAATTTGATCTGATAAATAGTTAATTATTTATTTAGTATTATGGTTATTTTTATGAATATTTTTAGTAAAATACCGACGAAGAATGAAATAGCAAAATTTAATAATATAAATATGTATATATTTTTCTAATTCCAATGTATTATATGAAGAATAAATAAGATAAACATTTATAGAATTTTGCATTAACATTTCCCGTCGAACATTTCAATTCACAATAAAATAAATCAGAAAAAAAGGAAAATTGATTCTCTTAGGATCTTTCTCATTATAAGTTATAATTTTTTCAACTGTAGACTGTAATAATTTACGTTTCATGCTTCATTTTTTTATTGGTTTTCATTTCAAAGAAACCTTAACTCAGCTTTTTTTAATGTTATTTTCAACATATCTATTTAATATTATTTTCAGCTTATTATCAATTTAACATTATTTTCTGTTTATTATTCATTTAATATTATTTTCAGACTATTCATTTAGCATTATTTTCAGCTTATTATTCATTTAACATCAATCTCAGCTTATTAACTAGCCAATATTATTTTCATTTCATGTATAAGCCAAATTTACAACTAAACAAGATATGGCTCCAAGCCCCAACTGCCAGACATCAATCATAATTTCAAGACTATTAAAATGATGAAAAATTTCATGAAAAATAATTACTAGTCTTATTAGTTAATATTTTTACAAGTGCTAATTGTTTTTACAAGTGTTTTATTGTGAAGTCGGATGTTAAGTCAAATGACCGACGATGACCTAGGGTTCCATAGCCAAAAAAAAATTGGGAACCGCTGTTTTAATTTAATTTTATTTCATAACCGTCGTTGAACAGGTGACCAGATTTTGAGTTTACTTCTACCAATGTTCAATTCCGTAGCCTTGTATATTTTAATCCTATCCAGAAGACAATGGAACTGCAGGATTGAGGGAATATCTGCATTCCCGGTGAAATGTTTGATCGAACTAACCTGCATTACATGGAGACTCTAATCCATGATCTCCACCATGGAGGATATTTTATGACAGCAATGTGGTCGGTGGGAGCTGGGTGTGGAATTCGTATCGACCAGCCATAGCTGGAATTCGAACCCAATTCACATCATTGGAAATCGAACGCTCTATCCCCTAAGCATTCTACACCTCTCGCTGTTTTAATAGATGATTTTGGTCTCGAAAAACTCTTTAAAATTACCACGTAATTAATAACTAAAAAATGTATAAAATAATCTTGAAAATGAAGCCGAGAATCTAAAAAGTGCTCACAAAATTTTAATATTTTTTAATCACATAAATGATTTTACTATTTGTTTTTTATACCCTTATGAAGTATACTGGCGTAACACTTTGTACAGGTTATATAAGTATAATTTTTTTAGCATTTTATACAAGTACTTGATCTTATCTAATTCAGGTGTGAAATCTAGAATTAATTTTTTGTTCAAAAAGCTAAAGATTTGCTTTCAAAATGATATTTTTTGTTCAATTTATTTCTATTCTGAATGTACAAGTTTATAAAGAACCTAGAGGTTTATATGCATACTTATACACTTGTTTGCTCTTTTGAAAATAACACTTAAGACCTTAACGTATTGCATCGTAAACTGCAATGTATTACCGCCTTTTTCTTTTCAACTGCTACCTAATTGAGCAGAGGTTTTACTTAGTATTCACTAGGTTGAATTCAAAAAAGTCCTGGCTAGGAATATATTATTTACATTGCATAAAAAAACGATAGTTTGTATGGCGAGAAATAAATTACAAATGTTGAAAACAGAGATGCGAAAATATTTAAGATTCACAAAAGAATCTTATGCAATAAAAAACAAAAGAAATTTTGTTCATCAGTAACCAGTAACCAACCCCTCTTAAAAGATGGCAACTATGTAATTCGTAGTTTGTAGCAATAAATACTCAAAGTTTGGTTAAGTAAAAGAGATTAAAGGAATAGTTTACGAACCTATTCATATCATTAACACTCAATGATATACTTTCATTT
Source organism: Parasteatoda tepidariorum (assembly GCF_043381705.1). Classification (NCBI taxonomy): domain Eukaryota; kingdom Metazoa; phylum Arthropoda; class Arachnida; order Araneae; family Theridiidae; genus Parasteatoda; species Parasteatoda tepidariorum. Next base: position 73,878,841 of record NC_092211.1, on the reverse strand, counting down.
CTTACTGCATCTTCAATAGTAAAACCTCCACTTATTGCAGAGGAAATGTTATTACAACCATCAGATCTTAGAGGAAGCGAAGGAAAAACATAACCACTGTATACAGATCCGTAACCTATCCAACAGGAAAATGCTACGCCAATAACTAGACCAAATATGATACACTAAAAACAAAAGAGATATTTTTAAATATATCTTACATGCATTTAAAAATTGCAAGTTATATTAAGTATTGTATAATTCTGTTAGTAATATTTTTCTTAAAATTAACCAGCTCAAATAAAACTTTTCTTTTCTAAGAAAACTGTTTAATAAACTGTAAAAATGCATCCTAATAATAATGAAGATATGATTGAATTTCAGATAATGATAAGTATTAGCTACCAACAACAACCAATGACTTGATCAAATATTATACTAAAAAACCTAGAGGAAATTGTTTAGAAATTTAGTATTAGAAATAAGTGATTAATATATACAAATTTAATAAAAATTTGCTTTGCAAAGAAAGCACCATTTACTAATTTTCAGAAATCTTCACTTTATAAGGTGCTTGCTTAAATCGTACTATTTTCACATTTAATTTGTGATTAGTCTCAAATAACTCATTTGCAAGATTTAATAATAAAACGTACTTATTCAGCTTTTTATATCATTTTTCAGTAATAATATTTGCGCAGAGAGTATTGAAATTTAATTGCTTTCGCAAAGTCTGTAAGCTGTACAATTTAAGAAACCTGGTACCTAATTCGTACCACCCTCAAAACTATTAAGAGCAATTTATAATGACGTTTACTTATAATGATGTAATTATTATATCACTTTATAATGACGTTTACTTATAATGATGTATAATTGTATTTATATTTAAACAAATAATTAGACCATAACTAACCCAAAAATTTTTTTTAAAAGCATATTGAGAAATGCGACACAAAAGTTTCAAGCTCTCTCTCTCTTTTACAATTATAACAACAGTATTATATTAAATGAATAATTAGACCATAATTAATCCAAAACAATTATTTAAAGGCACATTGAGAAATGCGACACAAAATTTTCAAGCTATCTCTTTTACAATTATATTATATTAAATGCTTACAATTACATTATATTATAGTGTACAATTAAATTATATTATATTAAATTGCAACAGTATTTCATTAAATGAATAATTAAACCATAACTAACCCAAAACAATTATTTAAAAGCATATTGAGAAATGCGATACAAAATTTTCAAGCTCTCTCTTTTACAATTATAACAACAGTATTGTATTAAATAAATAATTGTAGACCATTACTAACCCAAAACAATTATTTAAAAGCATATTGAGAAATGTGACACACAATTTTCAAGCTTTTACAGTTATAACAACAGTATTATAAGCCTATAAAATGTTAAAGGAATCTGATGTTGCGTGCTGAAAAGTTAAAAGTAAGAAAACTTTTTAAAAAAATCATTTTTTTTCATAACCAGTTTTTATTTTTTTCTTTAGTTTTAGAAATGGAGGAATCGGTATGATTGAAATTATCAATATAAAACGTACTGGAACAGATTGGTTTATCATATCATATTACTAACTGATAATTACTTGATCAACATTTGACTAACCAAAAAACTTATCACTTATCAAACTTTTTCCTTCCTCGGTATAAAAAAAAGAATCAAAAGAATATTAAATCGAGTTAAATTTAATAAAATAGTTTCGTTTCTTACCGATTGATTCACATATTCCGCTGTAAAAAATTCAGTTTCATTTAAAATTGATGCATCAGAATCGTCAATTCCTTTTAAACATTGTTCTCAGTTGCTGTCTTATTATAAGCCTCACTCACGAGATGAGAAATTTGCTAATGGGCGAAATTGAATTCAGAAGTAGTTCTAAGCAGCTTTCGAGAGTTTGGAAGTTGTAAAAGGCTTAAAACTCAATCTGATTTGTTGTTGCAGTTTATACGTTGCTCTTAAATCGTGCCGGTACGATATAAGAATGCACACAAAGTACGATTTAGGTAATTACGCAACGTTTTAAACAAATTCTTATTCCAAGCCTCAAACAATAGTTAGCTAACAAAGAATCGAATAGAGCAAAACAGAATAAGTTGCCTGATAATCATACGATGTATTAATTAATCCGTACATTACTGTAGATCTGCTATATCTTTTTATAGCATGTCGAAAACTGTTACAATGAAAATTTGTGAAACTTATTAACTTAAATACAGCAATTTGATTCCTCTGCACGGATCTCTATATGAAACAAGCTGCACAATTTATCCATTAGAGCGTTTTTATACACTATTTCTTAAAAAATCAGAGGTGATATGATTTAATAAACTTTTCTCTAATTATGAAGATTTGGTTGGTATGGGGAAAGTCCTTATATTCCAAAATGGCATAATTTCTCGCATTAGCAATCGACATGTTTATGCCTTTACATCACAGAATAAATTCCTTTTTTTTACAAGCGCTGCACGTTCGCATTGAAAAAATCGTATCGTTTCTCGACAAAAATATAACTATTTTACAGGTAAATTGCGTAAAATATTTATTTCATATTCTATAAAACTAAGAAATGGAAACACAAAATTTAATTCAAAGAATGCATTATAAAATTATAATTTTTATTTTATTTATTCATGTGTTTTAAAAAAGTTTAACCCGTAAGATAGGAACTTAACTGCTTGTAAACTTATTATAAGGAAGTGGGAAGAATACTTTTATATAAATATTTAAGTATTGATAGGATATAGGATATATCGATTTCCTGCCTATGATATGTTACCTACATCTCTTATTCACTACAGATAATGAAAACTAAATAATGAAAGACTTTGATTAGAATAAGATGGTTAATGGTTAGTATAAGTTCAAACGAAGAAGCCAACAGTAAAAAGCCATTTCCTCTGTTATGCGTACGTGGGTTATTGCGTAGTTTATGTGTTTTATTTGCTCACTTTTCATCGAGTTTATTTGTAGCTATTAACACAGAATTTAAACATTCGGTTATTTATCATCACAGAAGTTCAAGTTTAGACAAATTCTTCACCGAAGGCAAAATTTTGAATACCCCACACACCTATCTTCAAAAATTGGTTTTAAAAGTCAAATTAATTTTAGGTAAATAATAAGTTAATAAGTTTCTTTTTATAACGCTATTTCAATATTTAAAAAAAATTGACACTACTAAACATTTTATTTTGTTTACGTGAAATGTTCACAATGAATCTTTCACATTTAATTGGATTTCAATATTATCTCGAAAAAGAGTTAACATTTAAATTTCTTCAGAATAAAAATATTAAAACAAATTAGTATAGTCCCGCAGTGGACTGATAGTTAAGACGCGGTTCCCAGCAGATCACCGAAGTCAAGCATCACTGGCTGCGGTCAGTGTGCGGGTGGGTGACCACTTGGATCAGTCTGCGTAGGGACCGAGGGTGTGCGGTATTGGTCCTCGTTAAACTGTGCTACCGTAAAGTGCTCGACTTCGCGCGCAGGTCGTCGGGCTACCGAAGCGGGGGTGCCATCCCCTCCGCAGAGGATCAAAATTGTGATGGCATGTCTTCGGATCATCCTCCGGGATGTTTCCCAGACCGTCGCCAATAGCCCATTGTGCAGCTCTAGTGCGACGTAAATGAACTACAACAACAGCAAATTAGCATAAAAAGTATCATAAAACAGAACTAATACAAACGCAGATAAAATTTGCCTGACTTGTTTTTACTGAGTCAAAATCCATTATGACGATAATACCACTTTTCACAATATTTATACGACATGTCACAATATTTTTGTTGCTGTTGTTGTTGTTAATTTGCGTCGCATTAGAGCTGCACGATGAGCTATTGCCGACGGTCTGGGAAGCATCCCGGAGGATGATCCGAAGACAAAAATATTTTTAAAATCACTTTCTAATAAGAGTAATATTCAAGTATAATAGTGTGAAGAAAATAAAATTACAGTGACTCGTTATAAAATAAACTTATACATTTTGTTTGCCACTTTGAAAGCAGAAGATGTTTGTTGTACTAAATAACGCTGACGGTTTTCAGAAATTTATAGCAATAAAATGATTAAGGTTAAGGAAAATAAGCTGCAAAATTATGCGACAGGAAACAATTTTTCCTCCTTATGAACCTAGTTTCAGTTCAAAATGTTTCCAGCAGATGGCGCTGTAGATTCTTAAAATCTAAATCAAAGATTTACGAATTTCAAATCTTTCAATTTGGAATAGTTTAATGAATGAAAATCAGATTATAAAATGTCTGACGCGTTACATCAGACGTCAATGAAACAAAGCAAAAAAAAAGTGTCACACGAACCCTCGAACCTGCTTTCATATAATCAATACTCCAAGCCACTATCATAAACTCTCATATTACACAAAAATCACCAAGCACATGCATCAAAACTCAAATTAAGAAACGATCAAATGATATTTGCAACGCTATTAGTCGAAAAAATTTTAAACTAAAACCAGGAATTCTTGGAGGAGCGTAATGAACCGTCACATGCACAAATTTACTGTAAAAATTTTTTTTTTCAAATCTAAACTGTTGTTTAGTTATTAATTTGTATAAACTTATGTACGTAAACTGCTGACCGGCCTATGTAGGGGTTAAGGAACTGTCCTTGCATCAGAAAGATTCTGGGTTTGAATCCCGGGCAAGGAATGGATGTTCTTTCCTTCCCTGTACAATCTGTCCTTACTGTGGAAGCAACGTTGGCCCACCTAATATGGTGCCCCTGAAAGAGTGGCCAACAAATCTGCACTTCAGGTGCCTGTATGACCTAGGTCATTCTCCAAGTGGGCATTGGGGAAAATAAAAGAAAGAAAAGATACATAAACTTATGAAAAAAATCGAAATGTATCGCCTTCAAGGACAAACTTCATGTTCCATATTAATGTAATAAACTCTTATAATATTTAAGTATTAATTTTAAAGAGTATAAAAAATAACCAGGTTTGAATTTCAAGCCGGGTAGGATACTTTTTCAGATGATCTTCGAGTCAATACTGCTATCAAGTATACTGCCAGTACTGGTCCTTCAGTGACACTCATTAGTACAGTTGTAATTTGCATGAGACTGTCTGCCGCAGTGAAAGAGAACGCTATCAAAATGCAAAGTACTCCATACAATACAGCTGAAAAATAATAAGTCTAATTTATATTGTGTACGTTGTACAATCTTAAATAAATGTGTTCTAGTTCTTGACACTAAAAACCCTTCACATTTGGTAATAATTCAGATACATTTTTGATGGATCTTCTAAACTAAACTCAGAGGCACGACAGCCCATAGAGGGCCAAGGCCTACTGTGCCCATCTCAGTTTTCTTGACCTTGGGCTCTGGGGTGCAGGAGCAGATGTTCCGGTCAGGTGGTGAACCGAACGTGGAACCCCCTGTGCTTAGTTCCCAATCACGCTTGGTACTCACTTATCGACCCACTGAAAGGATGAAGGGCTGAGTCTACCTTGCCCGGCCCGATGATCGAACCCAGGACCTGTGACACGGGAGGGCGAAGCGCTACCAATCAGCCACCGGGCATCGATGGAACTTCTACATTTTATTAATTCCATTGTCTTGAAGGAAATATTTTTTTATGTGAATTGTTGTGAACTACCTTTTTCATCAAAATTTTCACGTTTATTTAGTTATAAGCAATTTTTTTAAGGGGAGTCGGTAGAGCATATACCAATAATGCTAAAACTGACCTTTTTCTATGTACCTTTTCTCAGCACTTAAACAAGATATTGCATCTTTTTTTCCACTGAATATTTACGTACAGATGTTTACACTGTAATAACTGTTAATATATATCTTTGAAAGAATTCTTTTACTAAAATTATAAACTGAAAACTTTTAATCTCTTAGAAAAGTTAAAAATTTTTGAGCAAAAATCTCTCATAACTCAAAAAGTATTCCTGTTGACGCTGAAACATCATCACAGCATACAACTGTGAAATTTTTTGGGGTATAATCTCAAATATTCCCAAAAAAATTTCAAATCAATATCATAAATAGTTTCTTAGGAAAAATGTATCGAAAAAGGTCAGTTTTAGTAATATTGATATATGAAAAAATTGTTAGTTATATTAATTGATGCAAAATTCTATTTTTTTCCTTCTTTTTTTTGCAAAAAAAATGGATTAGAACCTAGCACAAAAAAATTTAACTTAAATTTAAAAATAAATATAAATAACACGTTACTTCGAAACGAAAAAAAATTAAGTTAACCCTTATTTATTTTAAAAAAAGTTTTGATATGAAGGAATTAATCAATTTCAGATTTTTTTTCCTTTAAAAAAACGTGTTTTAATCTACAACCCTATTTTTTACATTTTAATTTAACGTTTAACCAAAATAATAAAACATATAAATGTTACAATATCACGAACACATATATATTTTTTTTTACAATTTTAGCAGTGCAAAGAATTTTACAAACTTTCGAACGAAAAAAATAAGACCTTCAAGAACGGATTAAGGTAAATATGTTTTAAAACCACAAAAGGAATATTTTTTTACGATCTCATTAAAATTCTCAATGGGAAAGAGATTAAGATTTCTGTATTTTTGTCCTTCAAAGGTTTGTTTTAATTTTGCGCAAAAAATTTGTCTTCATGGAAATGTTTAGTAAATGATAAGTGAACAAAACCGTAATTAATTTTTATTCAATTCGTTAACATTATGGATTAAAGATTTTGTTACGAACAAAAATGAATTTATTATTTATGAAACAAGATATTAATTAAACGACAAAATGCCTCATAATTTCTTAAAACTAATTACTTGTTTAAGAGTTAATTATAATTTTCTTCTTAAGCTGAAATATTTAAATTACTTACTTAATAATATGCATAAACAATCATCATATATTAAACAAATAATCCCAAAAAAATTTAAGCTGTAAGATATTATTTGATTAAAAACTTCATTCGTTTCAAAAATATACGAATTGGAGATACAGTCGAACAATAATAAGTCGAATAACTAAAAATAGGCATGGCACTCAAATAGGCATAAAGCACTCAAAAATAGGCATGGAATTTTAAGATAGGCGATTTTCACCTTCAAAATAGGCAACCGTTCACGTCTGGCAAATCTTGAAAATGGGCACTTATTTTTGGGCGCTTGAAAAATATCGACTATTATTTCTAATTTGCATATTTTTGAAGCAAATGAAGTTTTTAATCAAGTAAATAATTTAAGTATTTTAATCTTATGTATGCAGTAATTCAGCAAACCTTAGAAATGTCTTACATATTCCTTTCGCAATAAGAACTGCTTTTGAATCAGTCAACCATGTAGAATACGACAGAGGCTTTATGAAATCTATCACTGTCACTGTTGATAAGGAATTGAGTGCCGACGATATTGTGCTGAGAGAACCACTAAATATTCCGGCAATACAAATGCCCGTTAATCCAGGAATAGAACTTAATCGTGAAACAATGTAGAATGGAACTACCTACAAAATAAAAACAAACTTTTTGATCATCTAAAATATTTCAAAATTATACTTCGGAAAAAAAAAAAGAATTCGGAAAAAAAATAAAGTATATAAATGCAGCAACAAAATGCTGGTCTGAATACGCTATGAAATTTTCTTTCTGATATTATTACCTACAAAATAAAAACAAACTTTTCGATGATCTAAAATATTTCAAAATCATACTTCTGAAAAAAAAAAGAATTCGGAAAAAAATAAAGTATATAAATGCAGCAACAAAATGCTGGTCTGAATACGCTATGAAATTTTCTTTCTTATATTATTACCTACAAAATAAAAACAAACTTTTTGATGATCTAAAATATTTCAAAATTATACTTCTGAAAAAAAAAATAAAGAATTCGGGAAAAAAATAAAGTATATAAATGCAGTAACAGAATGCTGGTCTGAATACTCTATGAAAGTTTCTTTCTTATATTACTACCTACAATATAAAAACAAACTTTTTGATGATCTAAAATATTTCAAAATTATTCTTCTGAAAAAAATAAAGAATTCGGAAAAAAATAAAGTATATAAATGCAACAACAAAATGCTGGTCTGAACACGCTATGAAAGTTTCTTTCTTATATTATTACCTACAAAATAAAAACAAACTTTTCGATGATCTAAAATATTTCAAAATTATACTTCGGAAAAAAAATTAGGAATTCGAAAAAAAAAATGATGTATATAAATGCAGCAAAATGCTTTTCTGAAAACGCTATGAAAGCTTCTTTCTTATATAAATGGAATACAATAAAGAGTGTATATATCGCTCATGCGCTGCAACAGTGGCACAACTCCAAAAACGCGCGTTTTGGACTAAGAACAAGTTTAAATATGAAAATACACATTCTTTTCAGCAGCAATAATAACACAACTCATAATTCAACTTGAAGGTAATTTTCATTTAAGCAAACTAATGCATTTCTTATGCATTTTCCTTAGCAATGAAAACTTTAAGCCCACTTATCTCAAAACATGATTTTTTTGAGTTGTACCGATATTGCAGCCCATGAGCGATATATTCTATTTTATAACCATCGTTGAACAGCTGACCCAATTTTTGGGGGTTTACGACTACTAATGTTCAACTCCGTAGTCTGGTCATTTTAAAACCAATCCAGAAGACAAGNCTCAGGGATGTTTCCCAGACCGTCGCCAATAGCCCATTGTGCAGCTCTAGTGAGACGTAAATTAACAGCAACAACTAAAATATGTCAAAATTATACTTCTGAAAAGAAAAAAAAGAATTCGGAAAAAAATAAAGTATATAAATGCAACAACAAAATGCTTTTCTGAATGCGCTATGAAAGTTTCTTTATTATATAAATGGAATACAATAAAGAGTGTATATATCGCTCATGCGCTGCAACAGTGCCACAACTCAAAAAACACGCGTTTTGGACTAAGAACAAGTGTAAGTATGAAAATACACATTCTTTTCAGCAGCAATAATAACGCAACTCATAATTCAACTTGAAGGTAATTTTCGTTTAAGCAAACTAATGCATTTCTTATGCATTTTCCTTAGCAATGAAAACTTTAAACCCACTTATCTCAAAACATGATTTTTTTGAGTTGTACCGATATTGCAGCCCATGAGCGATATATTCTATTTTATAACCATCGTTGAACAGCTGACCCAATTTTTGGGGATTTACGACTACTAATGTTTAACTCCGTAGCCTTGTAATTTTAAAACCAATCCAGAAGACAAGAGAAGTCTTGGATCAAATAGTGGGAAATATTCGCCTTTGTGGAGGACTTTTTGATGGAACTAACCGGTATTTGCGCTACGTGATGACTAAATCCACGAAAACCTTCCACGGTTAGCCTGACGGAGAGGGCACTCTAATCCATGATCCGTCTACCACTGATGATATTTTACGTCAGCACTGTGGTCGGTGCGAGCCGGAGGCGGAATCCGTATCGATCAGCAATAGCTGGGATACGAACCCGGTTCACCTCATTGGAAGGCGAACGCTCTATCCCCTGAGCCATCATGGCTCAATCATGTATATATAGATACTTCTATAAAAGAATAGACTGAATATATTAGAAAAGTTTCTTACGTATATAAATGAAATACGATAAAGCATGCATTGGGGCCGCTGAAAAAACTGGATGCATGAAAATTTCTTACACAATGGAATGCAACAAAAGTTGCATTAACAAGGTACTGCTACAAAAAAAATTCGATCGAAAATATTAATTTCTGTCACATGGAATGCAATAAAGCATAAATACACAAATGCTGCTACAAAAAAAGAAAAAAAACTGCGATATATTTATGAAAGTTTCTTTCATATATAAATGGAAAGCAATTTGATTTCAAAACTTTTTATTGAAACGTTGCTGCTCAAGTTTTCAAACCTGGAAACCCTTAAAAATTCTTTATATCAAATCTTTATTAACTATCAGGAAACTTAATAATGTATCAAAGTGTTATCAAATATCAGGAATCTTACAACAATGAAATTCTTTGGGAAAATAAAGCTATAAAGGAAATTTCAATTATAAACAATTTTACTTAGAAGACAAAATGACTCTACTACAAAAATATTATCTATCCTTTATTTAACATAACCGCGCCATCAAGTAAAACATTTAAGTATTATAAACTAAGTATAATTCAAAAGAATGCGTCACATTAATAAACCTGGCAGATAATAATCATTTTAACATTAATTTAGACTTATCTAAAACCAACAATTTCTAGTCACAAAAAAAAGACGTTTAAAAAATCAGATAAAAGTACCTTTTCCCTGACAACACTGTGATGTATGTGACGACTCTGCTTTATCCTGCTGTAAATTCAAATATCTGCTTTAAACGTCTTATCTTTATATCACAGTTCTTCAAACTTTTTAAAAGTGAAAAAAAAAATCTTTTTAAATTAATTTTGACCTTAACAAATGCTTAGATAAAAAAAAAGTGCTCCTGTTTTTAAAAAATCTAAAGTTAAGAGCCATTTCATTCAACTTAAAAAGAGTAACAAGTCTCGTTGTTTATTTTTTATGAAACACGAATTCATGTTTTATAAAAGTGGTATTTAAACTTTTTTTTGGCAACTTGTTTAAATTAAGAATCTCTTTTTTTCTAATGGCTTAAGCTTAAAAATGATTGGATTTTAATGCCTTAAAACGAATGGCGTCAGAACTATTACACTAAAAAAGTTAAAATTTTAAAGTTATTAGGAACAATGACTTTTCATCAAAGATGTAAAATAAATAAATAAATAATTGTGAGAGTTTGCTCATAATTTCTTACATTTATTTCACTTTTCTCCACTTAACAATATTCTTGTTACGACCGCGATCACGATCTAGGAAATATAGTTCCAATAATTCGGTCAGGAATCTGTCCAAAGTTAGAACCTTACAATTATAATTACTTTTTGTATATTTCTCCATATCTCGAGAGCTTTTAAAGAGATTCAAAAAAAAAAATTTGCAACCAATGATAAAATTCATCTATGACAATTAGTTTATTTAAGATGATTTCGTGCAATAATTTTTTTTAAAGATAATTTATAATTTTTTATTATGTTATGAATCAGTGATAAAAAAATAATTGAATTGCAAAATATACAAATTTTTTCATCATTTTAAAGAACGTAATTTTGTATTGCAAAATACAAAATTTGAGTGATATTAGTCGAATAGCTTCTGAGAAGTTGAATTCTAAAAAAGTAAGAAAATTAAAATTTGATTTTTCAGAAACTGTTCGAATTATTATTCAGAGAAAGGTTTTTGTGCTTCCCTCCTTTCAATTATCGTCTGCACGGATCAGCATATTTGACGTCACCCTCATGAACTTTTAAGACTGAGTCTTAGAACGTAAAAATCCCATCATTAGCATAAAAAGTATTTCAGAACGTTCCGTTTTTTACAGCACCATATATAGTTAAAAATTACAGCTTTCTTACTTGTTAAAATTCTCAAACGGTGATTTATTTTATTTATTTATTTCCTTAAGCAAAATAGATTCGGAAAACACTCTTACTTACGTGAAGAAAACATCTGCAAAAAATATTCTTAAACTTTTCTACTTGAGAAAAATTTTCTTATGAAATATTTTTTCTTAATACCATGCACATAGAACTATTTAGTATGTTATAAGTTTCCCAAAATTTGTATCGGTAAAAACTTTTAAATTACGTTAAAACGGAATTTATTTGTTATGTAAATGAAACATAAAGTTTGAAATCAAGTTTGAGTTTAAAAATGAAAATTTTAAACGTAATTTTCCAAGGATGATTTTAAAAAGTTTTGAAAATTAAACGCCAAAAACAATTTTGTTGAGTTCTGTGCAGAAAAAAGAAATTTTGTGCAAAGAATATTTTCCATAAACTATCCAGGACCAACGGTGGCTCAGTGGATGTAGAGCTTGTTCCTCGATGAGGTGAGCTAGGTTCGAATCCCAGCGAGGGCTGGTTGATATGTATCCGCACGCAGTTAGCACTGACCACAGTGCTGACAGAAAAGATTTTAGACGAAGCATGGAATATAATCCCCTTTCCGTCAAGCTAACTGCGGGAGGTTTTTGCGGTTTTTCTCCATGTAGCGCAAATGCAGGTTAGCTCTATCAAAAAGTAAACCACGAAGGTACGGTTATTCCAAAGTTATTTTAAGGGCCGGGATAGCCTGATTGGTAGGGCACTGGGTCCATGTCCAAGAGGTTGTGGGTTCGATCACCACCGGCAGAAGACTCCTGTGTGGTAAATGGTGACTGATGCACGTTAAATCTGTCAAGTCTCAAAATCTTTTATTTTCCCATAACAAATCATACCTCTGAGGGTACTGATCCAGGAGTTTCCTTGTCTTCTGGATTGGTTCAAAATTACAAAGCTACGGATTTGAACACTAGTAGTCGTGAACCCAAAATTAGGTCTTCTGTTCAGCGACGGTTATAAAATAAAATAAAATGTATGATCCAGGAGTCCCCTTGTCTTCTGGGTTTGGTTCAAAATTACAGTTGGGAGTTTAACATTGATAGTTGTAAACATAATAAAATACAATGAAATAAAATACTACGTAATAAAATGTCGACTGTTTAACGAAATAAAATACAATTAAATAAAAAATAAATTATGAAACTTTTCAAATGTTTTTTTTTATATATTTACCTGGTCATACTTTGTGATTCCAGTTTGATTTTTATTCAGAATAGGATCGCAAAAATAGAATATGCTATACAAAATCAATCCAAGAAAATAACAAAAGCAAAGAAGAATAGTAACAGGCACTATGCTCCAAACAAGTGATCTAGAGTAAATAAAAAATTTACTTTATGTTTTGAATTAATTACGATTTCATTTATTATTTATTTGTTACGAAAATTTCACCTCATGATCTCTATCACCTTGCTATTGGGCTCTCTTGTTGGAAAAACTCTTTAGAAGACCGTAGGAAATATACCTTCCACAAACTGCATTAATTTTTAAATGACTATGTAAAGCTGTTTTCAAATCTATGATTTCTTTGCCCATCTGATAATAACTTCAGAAAATACTAAAATACTAATGAAGGGATATATTTTCTGAAATGTGGGCAACAGTAAAGGTTGCGTGTGGTCAAGAAGATAAGTCAACACTGGAGTGCTCCTTTCTCATTGTGTAACCCATTCATTCCATCGGTTATTTCTTATTGAGTTTATTTGTAATTAAAGCAGAAATTATAAATTCGGTAACACAAAAGTTCAAATTTAAGGCAGGAGGGCTGGGATAGCATGGTTGGTAGGGCACTGGGCCCATGTCCAAGAGCTTGTGGGTTCGATCCCAGGCCTGCCAAAATCTCCCCGTGTAGTAAATGGTGACTGATGCACGTTAAGTCTGTCGATGCTCAAAGTCCTCCATGTCCCCATAACAAATCAATACCTCTGAGGGTACTGATCCAGGAGTTTCCTTGTCTTCTGGATTGGTTCAAAATAACAAGGCTACGGATTTGAACATTAGTTGTCGTAAACCCAACATTGGGTCGGCTGTTCAACGGCGGATGTAAAATAAAAATGAAATTTAAGGCAAATACTTTACAATAGGTAATATTTGGAAAAACCTACCTCACCACCAAGGTAAAATAAAATTCAAATAAACAAAGAGTTAAATTCTTTTCACAAATCAACATAAATCTCTAAAATATTTTAAAATAACAACAACAACAACAAATGGCTCAGTAATGGATTAAATGATTATCACTACTTTTTTTTTCTCTATACATCCCCACACTCTGAATAATGTTTTATTTTATCCACCTATTTTCAAACAGATAAAGAAATTATACCAAACCAAACAGATATACAAACAGATAAAGAAATTATATATTTTTTACTATAGTTGTATTTTCAAACATTTGTCAATTAAGTGTTGGACAATAATGAACTATTCTTTGAAGTCATTTGAATACTTTATTCAGCGATTGATCGCGCACAACGTTCGTACACGATTTTCAGTTTCAAACTAATAGTTCGTTAATGATCATTTGCCCCAGGCTGACAGCTACTGCGTTAAGTACAGCCTGAGCAAAAATTAGGCTGTGTTTATCACATCGAAAGTAAGCTTATGCTAGTGACTTCATCTGTACCAATTATTAGTTTTATTATTCAAATTTTACGCAGATATAAATTGTCAAATAAAACTTTTAACCAATGGATATAAATTACTATAATTGATTTGCATACATCCAAAATTTTAACTTTTAAATTGTGTGGCTTATAAATATATTCAATCTTTAATAATAAAGGGAAGAATTAGTACGCGTGTTTTTCTCTCATAATTCTGAGGTTCCTAATATTCGGATGGCGTATTCAAGACGTAATTTTTTAATTCTAAAACCTGCACAAAATATTCAATTTGTCTATGTCTATTTGTCACGTCGACAACACATGTTTGTTTATGCTAAATGCTGATTAATTGAAATGATATAAAGCAAAAGTTAATATTAAAAAAGATAAAAAGCAATAAAATTTGTAACATTGTCACTTTCAGTTAAAATTCTAAAAATAAAATATGTTAATCAGTATGTAAAGAGAAAATTTGAAAGTTACTTTTGCGCCTTAAAATTTTCCTTTTAAAAATTTCTTCTAAAGTATTCAGTATTATCAAACAACTATAGATGGAAGTGTAATGTGACCAATGAGTGAAAAAGCTATTCAAGAGGTTCACTTTTGCCCAATGTCCACTCTAGCCCCCCTCCCCCTTATGCCATTCGGTTTTTTGCGTGATGGACTAAGAGTTAATTCGTATAGATTCATTGATTAGTCTCGATTTTTACCCGATACGAAGAAAGGGTATGCTGTTGTAGGCCATTAAGAGAAGGGGTGCGATTGCACCATCTATGGAGGAGAATTCGACTTCTGCCAACCCATACTTCACAACCGTTTATAGTGCGGACCCATTCATACATTCATCCACAGATCGTAATTCTGGCCTGAACCAGAGAACGACGAATCTCCAATCCCCTAGAGGTAAAAATTGTTACGGGAACATGGAGGACTTTGTGACCCGATAGATTAATCGCGCACCAGTCACCATTCACTATAAGGGAGTCTTCGTCCGGCTGGACTCGAAATACTGTTCTCATAAACGTGAGTCCAGCACCAGGATATCCCGGCGGCCAAAAGAAATGGTATAAAACAAGGATTTTTACATAAAGTCATTTATGCTTTCTTGATTATTTATTTATTCTGACAGAATATGACTAACTGAAACGGACGCTTAGGTTAGAACAAGTTTGGTAACCATTTTATGTGGTTATCAGTAAATAAATAAAAATTTCAAATTGCAAGAATAATTTTTGATTACATTAATCTCTGGCTTATGGGCATATTATGGCATATTAATCTCTGGCTTAAGACATAAAAATGATTTTACTTCCACCCTGTTACCTTAGGAAGAATTATCTTTCCAGAATTTATTTATTTATTTAATTATTTATTTAGCAATTTATTTACAATTCTAAATAATCTTTATTACCTTACGTGTGTCAGGGTGGCCGAGAGGTTGGAGTCGTCGTCTTGGAGAGACAGAGATGCCGAGTTCGATCCTGAGAACTCCAAGAAAATTTAAAACTCTAAAATAAAATTTTATTTATTATTTCTGCATCTTCTAGAAGTTTCTAGAATGTTCTAATTCATCATTTTCTGTCCCGTTATTATTCCTATAAAAGACCAGGTGTTTCAAGCCGAGACGCCAGTTGCTTTGTTCCCTGTACTTGGAAGGTGTTCAATAAATCTCTTCAACTTTCTGAGCTAATTCATATTTATTTCAGGTGACATTATTTGGTGATGGAGCTGTGCACTCGAAGCAGATCTGGCGGGTAATTTAAGAAGGAGTCACCGCTTGAGAGGATTGAAACCAGAATATCCAAAAATGGCCAAAACACCTGTCACTACACCGATTATCCAGGACATTCGTAATCCATCTTCTTTTTCTGGAGAATCCAACCAAGATCCTGGAGTTTGGTTAAGAGAATATGATTGTGTCGCCAAATATAACAGTTGAGACAACGACTTCAACCTCTCGGACACGTTGACACACGTCAATATGCTCTGATGAATTTAGCTACCGAATTTTAAGTATTAAGATTGCTTTTTTTAAAAAAACTTTTTCATAGCTTAAATTTTTTCTATCCTCGAATTTAATAAATGTTTCCGAATCTCGGTAGTTTGTAAATTGGTTCAATGGACCACATTTCAATGAATAAAATGAAACAAAAATTATTTAAAAATATTTTTAGTTAATGAAAGAACAAGAAAATTCCGGACATGCAATTATCTGTAAGTTGACATGAAAGAAGCAACTAGTTTAAACTGTGCAATTTTTTTTATTAGCTTGGGTATTTATTTTTATTTTACTGTTTTAAACATTTCTTTTTACAGTGTATCTTTGTTTTACGTACTGAAAAGTGGAAAATTATCTTTCCAACATCTTATTCAGGACGACATTAACTGAAACACAAGTTAAGGAAAAAATTGAATGAATAAATATGAATTTTACGAAGACTATTAATTAAAATACATAATTCTTTGAAGGTATTTTTTTAATTATCGTACTTTATCAGTACAAAAAAAAGAGTAAAAATGTACAAGGTACTTAACCCTTTGATGCATGTGGGATACCCGTGTAGCTTTTATATATTTTTTTCTAACTCTCTAATTGCAAGCATAAATATATATTGGTATTTTTTAATCATAAAAAGTCATAGTTACTGAAAAAACTACCAGATTATTGGAATTATATTTGTACTAAAATATAGAATCTACACACAAAAGAAAATAGTTTGAATTTTTTTTTATTCACATTCAAAAATTAATCTAAAGTTGTTTTCGCAAGTTAAAAAATTTCAATGTTAAATTACTGTCTTAGATCTAAATAACTGCAAATAAGTTCAAATTTGAAAAAGTATTGTGTGAATGTGAGCCGTCTTTGGACGATTTTACCTTCTACCCATAAGAAGACGCCTGTATCCTCCTGTATTTCATAACCATAAATTATAATATTAATATTTTATGCTGAATAAAATATTTTTCATTTAATTTGAACTAAACTTGTACAAAATATTGAGAAAAAACCAGGGTTAAAACCTGTGAAATGCATGAAACAAAACTAAACTATTGCTTAGTAATCTGTCGTGAAATTGGAAAATCAATGCAAGCAAAAAAAATTCAAAATTTAGACGCTTATATGACTTTTTAGGAAAGCTATTTATTCAAAAAAAAGAAAAAATTCTCAAAAATAAATTTTATTTTATTATTTCTTTAAAATTCTATTTCAGCATTCATAGCAGTAGCAATTGAAAAAAATTGGTTTGCAAGACACTTTTTTTTCGAAATTTATCGTGGAGCACTTACGCTGTTTTATCAATTGCACTGCATTTAGTATGAATTATTAGTATGAATTGACAATTAAGTATGAATTAACAATTTTGTGCCAAGAAAAAAAAACGCTGGGTAAATTAAACATAAAAAAACGTGGGACTCATAACATTCTTTTCAAAATCACGAAAAAAAACCTTGCGCCTCTTCAATAGTTTTAAATTTACATGGGTCCTGTTCTCATAAAAAAAAAACATATTTTCCATTAAACAATAGTATGCATTAAGATAAATTTAATAAATTTAATTTCGTTTTAAATCGTAGAGAATACTATGGAAATTTTTAATTAAGTTTTCTTTCATAATTTGTATAGTTAAGAAATACTTCAGAGTTAATTCTATCCAGAAACCATTTAAATAAATATACCTGTTGCAAATGGAATGTTAGCAATTTATGTTCGGCTTACTAATAGCCAGTCTTGAGAGAAACGTACTTTGTGAATGAGAGATACATTGCAATTTCGAATGAGCTTGTATTTTAACACTTAATGGATGAAGCATTAAAGATAAGACAGGTACTTAAACAGGACAAACTGTTACTGAAATCCCTTATGATAACTATAATTGTCCGTGTGAATTATGACTATATCTATTATGTATATCTACTAGACGTTAGATTACAAACGTAACGCTGCTGTTATAATTATTGAGACTTTATTGGTATTACTGTATAAAAGGATACATTATCAGAATCACGAAACTCATAAAACTGTTAAAGTGTTAACAAAACAAATAGGTTACTATATTAACAAAACAACAAAACAAATAGGTTACTTTATTCAATTTTGAAACATTTTAACGAATAATTTTGCAATTAAAGCTGTTTTAATAGAGTCAGAAAAATTAATTAAAATTTTAGAAGCTTCAAAAAAAATTGCTTTTATTTAACAGTGTATAAATCAT
>NC_092211.1:73842915-73860466 GCF_043381705.1 Parasteatoda tepidariorum | reverse complement strand
GAACTTATATATATATATATATATATATATATATAATACGAGGAAATGTACAATAAATAATGTATGAGATTAATATATTATAGCTTTGAGGTAATTAATAACATTATGCATACATATTTAAGAACAGGTTTACCAATCTACACCTTATTCAGACTAGAAAAGGAAAAATGAAAAAAAATATGGTGAAAAATTTACTTTAATGTCAATTTTGGTATAAAGGCATTATTTTTTCAGTGTAATAAGAAACGAAACACTATCAATCAGACAATAATAAGAAACATGACAATAATAATAAAGTATTTAACTCGAATAAAATTTTATACTTATTTTTAACTATAAAAGTTGACAAAATGGAAGACGCTTTTTGGGAAAACATTTTCTAGTGGTAGCAAAGTTTATATTTTAATGTATAATTCTTTGTTAGGTAAATGTGATTTAAAGTTGATCTTACTACCATTACGTGTAAATGATTCAAAAGTTTATAAGAAATACTACTTCGTTCCAGCTCCCACGTGGTAAAGCTTTTGAAATGTTGGTAAAATTACCAAAATTTCTGAAAACTTTAGTTTTAAATTATCTACCACTCGATAAAGTATTTTGCAAAAACTTGTGGTATTTGGCAGCCCTGAGGGCGATATGTACAATAACAAATACTTACGATTTTGCCTTTGATACATTCGAAATGCTCAACATTCGCTGAACTTCAATTTGGCTTGTGCCATAATAAGACAATGCTGATACAACACCCTTGATGAATACATTCAGAAATGTGTATCTAGTAGTCAAATCTATGTCCATACTGTAATAAAAAAAACATGTGTAAATAAAAGAATATGGTGAATTACATTACTCTCTACGTTGAAAAATCGTAAGGGACGCTGTTTCGGGAGTTCAACTTAATGTTGCAACTTGCTTTGCTGCCTCAAAAACTATAAGACTTAGAAACTTGAAGTAATAAAAGTTTGTAGAAAAGTCTACAGGAATTACGATGTCATAAAAGAATATGACATTCGATGATTTGTTTGAGACTTATTAATTGTTAAACTTGTTGAAAAAAAATACCATACGGGCTGCTCTACAGGCCGTAAGAATGCAACTACAGAGTTTAAATTTAACATTCTGAAAGGGTCCCATTTCTTTCTCGTGCTCGAGTAGATTTCAATCAAAAATAGCAAATGAAGAGAATGATTACGTGTTGCCACATCGTTAACATTTACAGTGAAATTTGGAGAAAAAAAAATGAATGAAGAGCGATAAGAATCATTTCCTATTTAAATTGCTAAATTATCTCTCATTCATTCGTAAACGAGTAAAATTATCTCTCATTCATTACTTCTTATTGATTCACACACTTTGTGTTTATAAAGCTAAACTTCATTTTTTCTAGTTCAAATTAGTATTTTTAAAATCCTGGAAACTGTCGATTTCGTTATGGTTCACACGCTAGCGAAGTGTTCTTACATAAAGAAAAAAATAATTGTATATTTTGAATCCAAAATATTCTGTATTTTGTGGAAAATATTGATGTCTAAGAAGAAATTGACAATGAGGAATGAGAATAAACTATGGAGTGGGTGGAGCGAGCTGGAGATGGAATGTTCTAGTTCCTAAAAAATTTGATTGAGAATTATATTATTATTAATCAATGTATAATGCAAGCATATACACTTATTTCAAATTGCGGTAGACAACACAACGAAAAAAAGATAAACAATGATTAAAAAAAGCATTTAGTGTATTAATAAAAAATAAAGATATCACTTTAAAGTTTTGTATTCAATATGGTAGACTTTAGCTTCACAATGATTAATACAAGCAATTTGAAAAACAACGTAATGTCATAAAAATGACTTAAAATTTTAAAATCTTATATCCTTAGTCCCCTTTTTTTGTAATTAAAATGTTTGTAGATTTTTAATTTTTATTCAGTTCATTTTTTTTATGTTTAGAAGACTAAAAGAAACAATTTTAATTAATAGTTTTTTTAATTATTTAAAAACGTTTCTGGAAGAAAATAACAACTAGACAGAAAAAAAAAATTTTACGTTTCTTCGCCACCGACTAAATAAAATTAATTAAGGAAAAATAAGAACAGATTCCGAGAACATTATTAAAACAGAAAAGCTTTATGAATTAATTTTTAGAGAGGTGACATTTTTTTTCTTTGCTTTTTGTAATTTTTTTTAAATATTATTCAAAATTCTTTGTCTAAATTTAAATCAATAAGTAAAAAGCGATAAAATAATGCAAATTGAGGATTTGCTGAAATCTTAGTACCACATTTTTATTAAGGTCATGAACTAAATTTTTATGAATTAATCATGAAACAGTTTTTTAACGTGGTCGTTCTCTAAGAAATTTGAATAATAGTGTATAACGGTGTATAAATTTTTAACATTGTAGTTGAACATTTTGATTTTATGTACCTCATTGCTAAGGTTTAAAGTTTCATTTTTAGATTTCAACAAAACTATTTTTATAACTGTCATTAAACAGCTGACCCAATTTCGAGTTGACGACTACCTATATAATCAACTCCGTATCCTAGTAATTATGACCCCATTCCAGAAAGCAAGGAGCTCCTGGATCATGCATTGGTTGAAATTTGCCTTCGTGGAGAATTTTTTGATGGGACTTCTCTGCATTTGCGCTACATTTTTAGAGGAAGTCCACCCACGGTTAGCCTGATAGCAAGGGAACTCAACCCCATGACCGTATACCAATGAGGATATTTTACGTAAGCACTGTGGTCGGTGTGAGCCGGGTGCAGAATTCGTATCAACCAGTCATCCCTGTGATTCTTCCCTTATTGAGAGGTAGCACTCTATCAAAAAAATCTTAGATATTAGAAAAATCTTAGATATTATTTTTTTGCATCTTTCTCTCAATATACTCAGTGAATACTTTATCAGGATTATAAATTCCCTTCGTCTATGATTAAAATCGTTAATTTACAGAATACGTTTAAAATAACTTTAAGTAAATAATCTTACTTAAAAATGTCCAGTCTTTGACCATCGCGTGCACGCTTATAAATCTCGGACACACCTCCTGCTTCGTCAATGCCTTTTATGTATATTACAATGAAGCACAACAGCATCAACCCTGCTTGAAAAACATCTGTCCATAATACAGCTTTTAATCCGCCCTATGAAAATAAAGTATAATATTAACGAAGCATTTAAATTGATTGCAATAATCATAACAAAATGTAAAAGATTTCAAGCAAATAATGAATTCATCTTTGGTAATTTTCTGCTTAATCGTTTATAATTATAAAATACGAATGAAAAATAAGGAAAAAAATTAAATTCGCACAGGGAAGATATCTTTTAAAAAAAGCATCAAACATACAATAAAAATATATTCACGTGTCAAATCTACTCTTTCTATCAATTTTTGTCAACTTTTTTTTTTACCCTTTTCGTTTTTTTTTCCTCCATCTGTCGAGGGTGTCCCAAAATTCAAGCACGATTTCAAAATAGTGACAATTATGAAATGAATTTTTGATAACGAAAAAAGAAAGGAGTAAGAAAGTGTTGGGTAATTAAAAATCTATCTTTACAGAAAAGAACAGCGAAATAATCTGTCTTTCATTGTTAAGCAATGTTTAGGTCATTCGGTCATATAATTTCTCAATTTTTAGTCCAATCATGCAATTTAACACTATAAGACTGTATTCTTGTCGAAGCAATAAAGAAAAAAACAATGAAAATAAAATAAAAATATGGCCACCGAAGCCTACGTCTTCAGGGGGTACTAGCTCCGAAAGCCACAAAACCTTTTCTATTGAAAAAGCCAGACAAATGTCAAAACTTTCTCTTTCAGTACCCCAAAAGTTTTGTAAAAGTTCAGGAAAAATAAAAGAAATACAAAAAATCAAATCAGAAGAGAAATTTCATACAAAATCTTGAAAATATAATACAAAATGAAAATAGAAAAACTCACAGTAAACTGGTCCAACAGTATTCTTGTATTATGACAGCGCAAGCTTACCTCCCCAGTTCCTTAACCCTTTCGCGACGACTGTCACAAATACGTGCCAGCATAAAACCGTTTCAACCGGGGTAAAAATATGAAACTGGTTCTTTAGCAGTTTATTTCTGGACGGAGTTATAATGGTTTGATTTATTTAATTCACCATTACTTTGTTCAAAATAAAACTATTTAGTTATACTTTGAACAAACATTGATTATATATATGATTAAACTAACAGTAATTAAAGTAAAAGCAAAGTATGTCTATAAAATTAGCAACGACTACATTTAAGTTACAGTTTTTTATTTAATTACATCCTGATTCTGATTTCGTACGAATACTTTTCTGAATCATCCGTCTCCAAGGGGTTAAAAGTGGAACTGAGTACTTTATCATCGAATGTCAGCCACATTAACTCAATACTGTAACAGAAAATTTCACAGAAGATTGCGTATATGCCAGTAAAGTCATAGAGCCCATTTTCCTGATTTGAAATATTGTATACATGATCAACCGTAATTTTCAATTAAAACCTGTGTTTTCAATCGCAGTTACTACCTGTGCATATTTCAGGACACCTTGTAGACTTAAGAGCAAACACTTTCCAGTGATAGCATTTTTCTTAAGACAGAAGGGTGATATTACCAACAGAGCTCAGCTTCTTATACATCAGCACCTTCAAATAATACTGTATCATTCACCTGGTCGTAATTGATTTGTTATGGTAGAGCCTCCTATAGCTTCGACTGATTGCCGATTGAAAATGAAAGATTTAATTTGATACCTATAGCCCCTTAGATAAAAAGATAATTATCGTGGCTATTTAACGATCCTCTTCAGATAGATAGTGGATTCTTCATCTTCCACATTAAACTTCAAAGAATTATATAAAAGCAATTTCATATTTATTAAATAACTAATTAACCCTTTGCTCTAAATATTCTTTCGATGGTTATAGAAAACGGATGTAGCCACTTAGATTTATCATCTGTAACTACTCAATATTAACTTACTTACACCTGGAGCCCAATAAAGAAAATGGTAACTAAACTGCTTCATGTAAAAGTTTTAATGGTGAGATCAGTACCACTTAGCAAAAAAAAAAAATTCATTAATCAAATCGAATGAAGTCTTCTATAAAAATAAATTGAGCGTTATTTTCTCTCCATATTACGTTAGAATCATGCGTCTTTCTAGAAAATTTTATAAAAACTGTTTAATTAGGGTCCGTGGCAGGGATAGTCTGGTTGGCAGGGGGCTAGACCTACGTTTGTGAGAACGAGAGTTCGAATCCTGCCTTTCGAAGACTAATGGTGACAGGTCTGGTCACAAAGTCCTCCATGTTCAAATAACAAATCGATACCTCTGGTGGGGGGTACTGAATTAGCGATTGATCGTTCTCTGTTTCTGGTCAAAATTGCGATCTGTGAATGAATGAATGAATGTATGTATGAATGGGTCCGCCCCATAAACGGGCGTAGCAGAAGGTGAATTCTTTGCCATAAATGGCGTTACTGGAAAACAAGAAAAATCACACACAAGATTAGAGTCCACAACAACAAGATTAGAGTCCGTCTGAGATATTAAGCATTATAACAAAGGAATATTCACAAATTTATACGAATATTTTCAAATTTTTAACATAATGTTTAGGTTAAGGGAGGACCCCACCCTGAATATTTCAAAAATTCTAAAAAAAAAATTTATTGCATTTTTCGAATCTTCGTACCCTTCCTAATGTCTGTCTAAAACGATTTCTCGGTGCCTAACTTCTATTGAAAGTTATACCGGAAAATAGAGAGTCGTCGCTAAGTAGGTAGAAGGCCGGATTAGGAGGAGCGATATTTTTTTTGTGTCTCATCTATTCTGTTGACGGAGAAGATATATGGACCTGGAATTGCAGAATAAAGGTTAGTCATTACTAATTTAATAATATACTAGATTGAACGTAAGTCAAAACTAGCGTTTGTCAAAAATAGTCAAAAACGTAGTCAAAAATAGCTCAAAAAGAGCGTTTTTCTCAAAACGCTCTTTTTTGACCTGGTCTAACGTTTTTCTCATGATCTATACAACGAAATAAGCTGTTCTTTATTTTAAATTGCATAGAAATATATTCTTTGGAAAGCAGCATAAGATTTTTTTGAAATTTTTATATTTTTATATTTATACTTTAATGAATATTTTTTTAATGAAAAACTTAACTTTTTTTTTAAGTTACCGCCATTTTGGTAATTTTGCGAATATCAAAAAACCGCTATGCTACTTCTTAGATAATGTCTTTATGTTTCAGAAAATCTAAACAAAATCGTTTTCCTGTGTTTCAGGACTTCCAAATCCATGAGNTATAATGCTTTTTTAAATTTACTGTTGATTCTGTTGACGGAGAAGATATATGGATCTGAAATTGCAGAATAAAGGTTAGTCATTACTAATTTAATAATATAATAGATTGAACATAAGTCAAAACTTTAAACAAGTTTTTCTCAAAACGCTTTTTTTTGACCTGATCTAACGTTTTTCTCATGATCTATACAACGAAATAAGCTGTTCCTTATTTTAAATTACGTAGAAACATATTCTTCGGAAAGTATCATAAGATTTTTTTGATATTTTCATATTTCGATTTTGTATTAGTATTTTAATGAATATTTTTTTAATGAAAAACTTAAATTTTTTTTGAAGTTACCGCCATTTCGGTAATTTTGCGAATATCGAAAAACCGCTATGCTACTTCTTAAATAATGTCTTTATGTTTCAGAAAATCTAAACAAAATCGTTTTCCTGTGTTGCAGGACTTCTAAATCCATGAGGCCAGTGAGGTGCTACTTTTGTACCACCAATTTATTTTTTTGTTATTTTGTAAAAGAAAGAAATTTAAAATAGACTTAAATTGTAGCTAAATATCATAAAAAAAACAAGGAGTCGCTGCATTGTCTCCATTACTTAAAAAAATTCAAGAAAAACTTCAATATTTCACCATCTCAGGGTGGGGTCCCCCCTTAATGAATTTATTAAATTTGATAAAAAAAAAACAAAAAGCATAATAGAATGATGCAATAACTCAGAATTTATTCTTTCATAAATTCTGAGTTATTGAGCAAAAGAATAATTTTTTTAAAATTAAAATAAGAAGATCAAATAATTTATTTTCAGTATTTTCCTTTTCTTTTAAAAAAATCATTAATAGTATAAGGACGCCCAGTGGCTGAGTGGTAGCGCTTCGTGCTCCCATGCCACAGGTATGGGGTTCGATCCTCGGACCGGGCATGGTTGACTCAGCTTTTCAGTGGGTCGATAAATGAGTACCAAGCATGCTTGAGAACTAAACAATAGGGGTTCCACGTTCGGCTGATCATCTGACCTGACCTCCTGCACCCCAGAGCCCAAGGTCAAGAAAACTGAGATGAGCACAGTATGTCTTGGTCCTCTAGGGGCTGTCGCGCCACTGAGTTTAGTTTATTTTTTTTTAATAGTATAAGGCAAACGACTGGAACAGCCATAAATGATGCAATGAAAATTCTCCAAAATTCCAGGTTATTTCCTCATAAGTTTATTCCCTTATTTCAAAATCCCTATTTGCATTTCTAGTCGTGAATTGACACGGTAGTTGACATCATTCAATGATTCCCTTTCAGACTCTGAAGAGTTTGAAATCGGATAATTAGATCGGAAGTTTGTGAAAATTATGCGGAATTTCAGTTCCAGTAGTAATGCTACTTACCAAAGTACAATAAAGAGTGCACACAACACCAATCACAGTTATTGACAACTCCAAAGATAGATCCGTAACAGCATTGAGAGCTAAGGCTGGAGCATACAAAACAACAGACATAAAGACTATCTGAAAAGTGAACAATTTTATTATTATGAAACCAAAATAGTCCTAAGTTTCAAACTTCATAAAAAAAATTCTTACAAACCATATTTATATTGAACAAGGCTGACACAAGAAATCTTGTTTTTCTTCCAAATCGAAGCTCAAGATACTGAAAAGGAAAAATTGTCAACTGACGTATTTGAATTTTAAAATAAATTATTTTTTCAATTCATATCGCAATAAGTAAATGCAGGCTAATAGTTGTATCACATGATATTCCTGAAAATATGTGTTTCAGTAGTCACTATTGAAAAATATGGACTTCCTGAAAACTATATCCCCAGCTTTTCGCGCAAAAACACCAAACATAAACAAGTTTTGTTGCTTTCACACATTTTAGCATTAAGTGCGCTTTTTCATCCATTTATTTACTTGTATTTTACACCTACATCTTACAAACACTGATATTTTTCAGTACACCGATGGATCGAAGACCCAGCCTTTCTTTTATGCTTTTCAGAAAAAACAGAAACTACAATTAGTGGAAGGTGTGGTAATACCTTGTTTCTAAAACTCGAAGGCCTTTTGGAACTAAACTACTCAACTTAGAAACTGTCTGATTTGACCAAGATATTCCTTGTTTAGTTGTATACAATATATCATTCTCAAAAAGTCATAAATGTACTGCTTTTTCTATAAATTATTTTTTTTCTGAAAAAAAATTAAACCTACCCCACTAGTTTACCTCACAAATGGGTTGCTCTTTGTTAACTATATGGGGAATTTAGAAATACTAGAGTTTCAGTGAAAAAATATCACGTATTTCTATTTTAAATGTCAATTTAAGAAAATTATGCATGGAATTTACTTGCAATGTAGTCAAAGGGCCTACTGAAGGGGCAGAGCGTTAAGCGAGAGAGGTACAATAGTCCCGGGGCCAGGGACGGTTGAGGGTCAGACAAAACTTCTTTACGAAAAATATAGTGTTTATTAATTTTTTTCAAAAGAATGGCCGAGAATTTCTTTACATCTTTACAAAAACTACATTTTTGTAAAAAGTTTCTTTTAAACTTCTACAAAATATAAAAATAAGGCTTTTTGCGTTTTGAGGATGGGACTTGGAATGAGTTTTGTTCTGGGGCCCATAAAATCTTTGTTTAGCCTTGAATATATAGTTACTATTTTCTTCTGTTGCGCTGCCTTGTGAGCTCAGCTTAGATTTCAAGCTCTAGGGGGTGATGACCAGACAAGAATCTGTTTTTACCACGCAAGCAGAGGTTATCGAAACAAAACGAAACAGAAAAATGTTACCTATCGTCCTAAGTCATTGTTTGTTAGGGTGTGAATCCTTAGTAAACGTATAATAAGCTGGACTAAAAGTAGTTTTTGTAATTGGAATGACCAATAAATAAGGAGCTTAAAAACAAGAGAACATTATTAAGTTGACACAGTAAACAAACTTACCAACACAGACGCCGTGATTTAACAAACAACAACAACACGCCGAATATGGTGCGTCTTTCTTCTTGGCTTATTCAAAAGTTTGTCTGCTGGAAAACAGAGCTAATTTCGGCAAAATGGTACCCAGTTTTACCCTACTACAAAGTTTCACTACTCCACCCGGTTTTACCCCACTCTCCCCTATATTCGCGAGTGCTCCCTCAGATATATGTAGCATTCCTGGCAAGAGTGACAATATTGGTTCACTGCAGAGGGAGTTTACATTACACCACCTAGAACAGAGAATGCCTTCGCACGGGCAGCCGTAAACAAGAAAAACCGATCCTTAGTGATCCTTGCGAAGGTTTTCTTTTTTCAAGGAGGTGTTAATTTACCTCATACCTTGTTAGTGTAGCCTTGTCTACATCAAGCAAACCAAACGCTCTTTAAAATTTAAATTAGAGGAACATACAGATAAGTCAAGCATCAAGAATTCGGTACCTCATCTCGTGTTGCACATTGTTGTAACCTTGAGCATCAATTTTATTTCTATAAAACCCCAAAATTCTTTCCACCCTAGTCATATAAGCTAATCTTGATTCTCTGGAATCTTGATTCATTCATTTGAATGCAGATTCCTTTCTTAATGACTTTCATTCCTCACGCTATCCTCGATAGCGCTTGGAAATGCACCCTCCCCTTATTGGCTTCACGGCTACCGTGGTCTTTCAAGTTTTGTTTCGCACTGTTGTCTAATTTTTCATTTCTAGTTTGCAGCTTAGCGTTTTGTTTTTCAAATCTGTTTTGTTTTATTCATTTACGTCCAGTGAGTCTTGAGTATGGGACTCTCTATTTGAGCACTCGGAATATCTCCACTTTCTCCCTTTTTTAATCTATGAAGCAAATGAAGTGTTTACTTAATTAAATATATTGCTTCGTTAATTTAGATATTTATTCGAGCAAATAACACTAAAAAACTTTTTTAAAAAACATTCGCTTTTTAAACATGACACGCGATTTAGCTAGCTGATGTATATCATGGTCACTTCAAAGTTGAAAGGATAATTTTGAGGTTAAGTATCATGTGATAGTCGAAATTAGAAACGTTTACCACAGAGAGACAACTTATTTCTGCACGAAAAATACATTTGGCTCTGTGATAAAATTTTTCATGTTTAGCTGCTTACTTAAATCTTATTAAAAAATTCCATCATGTTTTCTACAGCATTCCGTTCAAAAATTTATGCCGTTCGTTTATTTTAATATAAAAAAAACTTTAAAAGAAAATCTCAAAAATTTTAACAATGCGCGTTAATTAATCTCCTAAAAATACCTGATAAGCATAAACAATTCTGAAAGTTCAAATCCAATATTATAAATATTTTTTTAAAGTATAAAATATGCTCCTATAAATTTAGAAATATAAAAAAAAGTAAAATCTTACGAAATACAATTTTTTCTTTCAAAATAACGAAAACTTTTTTAAAAAAAGAAGGTATTGATTTTGAAAAAAGTTTTTTCGAATATGCATACATGAACAAAACATTTTTCAGCGTAGCTTAAAAAACATGTTTGAGGAAATATTTTTTTTTTCGATATTGCTTATTTACGACATTTTTGACTTCCAGGGATTTGGCTATGATTAACATCAAATTCTGTTAAGATTAGAATCCATGTATAAATGAGAGCCGAATTCTTAGTTGATGCAAAAAATAAAAAATATTTTCGAATTTGTAGTTTCTTTTTTTTTAATTTTTTAATCTGTTTTAATCTATGCGTTTATATTTAAAAGCATTTCTGAACAATTAACACGATAGTAACGTTTTCAAACTCTTAGACTGCTCGATTTGTAGTTATATTTTCCTTAAAAAGTCTTCTAAAAGTAAGAATCATGAAAAAAATTTCATTTTATGTAAATAAAATTAAATTGGTGAATTTTCAACAATTTAAGAATATTGTAAAATATGCTTATTACAAAGTTCTGCCTTTAGCGCACAATAAATCAGGGAAAAACACCAATATATTATTTCTATGTTAACAGATTTGTATTCAAAATGTATAAAACTTTTTAAGGAAAGCAAACGAAAAGATTTCCGAATAACAATTGTGACATTAAATAACCCAGCAACTTTCAAACTGCTTTCTTTAAAGATTTTATTTCAAATTCTTGCAACACACTTTAAAATAAAATTTTTATAAAATGAAAATATCAGGACTGAAACTAAATAAACTCGATTCTGTACTTCCCCATTTCGCCGGAACAAGTGATCAAGTTGACAATGAAAAGTCACCGGATTAACGTAAATCCAACTATTTATTTTTTAGTGATGTCTATTTAAAAAAAAAAATTTAGTTTACTTGTGCCGGCGAAATGGAAAAGTACCCTCGATTCCTATAAATTACACGCAATATTTTATTTCTTACTTTTTCGTGCAAAGCCATAAAAAGTTTTTATTCTTAAATTTTATTAAAACTATTTTATTGCCATGTATAATAAATTTCTTACCTCATTTGTAGTAGGTACTTTAGTTCGGAAATACACAGGGATAAATATGACCAAAGCCAAGTAAGTACTAACAGTATACTAGCGAAATGAATAAGTACCAACAACTTGATTATAAACTATTTTATTGGTATGTATAATGAATTTCTTACCACAATTGTAGCAGGTACTTTAGTTTGGAAACAAGCAGGAATAAATATAACAGAGGACAAGTTAGTACCAACAAATTGAGTAAGTATCAACAATTTGTTTTATAAACTATTTTATTGCTTAGTTTAATAAATTTTTTACTTCATTTGTAGTAGATACTTTAGTTTGGAAATACACAGGGATATATATAACCGAAACCAAGTAAGTACTAACAGTATACTAACGAAATGAATAAGTACCAACAACTTGATTATAAACTATTTTATTGGTATGCATAATGAATTTCTTACCACAATTGTAGCAGGTACTTTAGTTTGGAAACAAGCAAGGATAAATATAACAGAGGACAAGTTAGTACCAACAAATTGAGTAAGTACCAACAATTTGTTTTATAAACTATTTTATTGCTTAATTTAATAAATTTCTTACTTCATTTGTAGTAGATACCTTAGTTTGGAAATATACAGGGATATATATGACCGAAGTCAAGTAAAATACTGAAAATATACCAACGAATTGAATAAGTACCAACAATTTGATTATAAACTATTTTACTGCTATGTATAATAAATTTCTTAACTGATTTGTAGAACATACTTTAGTTTGGATGGTAGATTTCTAGTAGGTACTTTAGTACAAGAATAAATACGACAAAAGCTAAGTAAGTACCAATAATTCATTTTTATTTTTTGAAATGCCGGATGCTATTTAGGCAAAATATGAAATAATCGTCCTGATGAGGTTGTTATGTAAATGATGTGCATGTTACTGAGAATGACCGAAGTCGGTGGTTGTTGACTTTCACCGGTGAATGTTGATAATCAAATTAGTTGCTTTGGTGAATGTCCAAAATATTTATTACATCCGATTTGATATTAATTTATTCGTGGATATAATTACATTTATTCGATATTTTAATACTTACTGACGATAGATTAGAAGAAACATCAGTGTAGGGTATACCGGGCAGTGGCACTTGACCTTAAAAAAACAGTGTAAGGTATACCGGGCAATGGCACTTAACCAGATCTAGTATGACTAGACCTTTGGTAAATGTCCGAAATGTATACTAGGTCTAGTGCCACTTTTTCTATAGCTTAAATATTTAAAAAAAATTAAACAAATCTTTTGAATCAATTTTAAACTGATAACGAAATTATTTCTTTAAGATTAAAAAAATAATAATAAAAACTGCGCCAGATAAGAGTAATTGAAGTAGTTGCCTTATACTGCGCATATGCGGAAAAAAATTTAAAAAAAATTATCAAAGTGCATCTAAAAGTGGATGAATATTCCAAGACATGGTCATAACAGAAGCCAAGTAAGTGCCAACAATAAACCAACAAATAGAGGAAGTATCAATAATATGATTATAAACTATTTTATTGTTAAGTATAATAAATTTCTTACCTCATAGGCAGTAAATACGTAATTTATAATAAATTTCTTACCACACTTATAGTAGATACTTTAGTTTGGAAATTTACAGAAATAAATATAACAGAAGCCAAGCAAGTACCAACACTACACCAACAATTTGATTATAGACTATTTTATTATTATTTATAATATATTTCTTACCTCATTTGTAGTAGATACTTTAGTTTGGAAATACACAGGGATGAATATAACAGAAGCCAAGTAGGTACCAACAATGGTTGAAACAATCATCATTGCACGTTGAAGACCAAAACGGTAAATTTCAGCAGGATGGCTTAGCATCGTAAAAGCTGATAACATAGTTACGGTAATAGAAATTATAACAGGAAATTTTGACATTCCTCTGCCTGCCATTAAAAATTCTTCTGTTGTTCTCTTTTGTTTTCCAGTTACCTGAACATATATTCCAATTGCAAGTGAAATTAGCAGCGAGATCGCGATCACTGAAAGATCAACAGCTCCTAATTGATATTTCATCGGCATATTTGTTCTGTGAAGTACCTTTAACTAAAGCACAATTGAAAATTTATAAATTGGAACAAACTATTTTTAATGTTCAATTTCCAACAATCATGTACATCACAAATCATTTGAAGCTTGTCAGAATTAGACTTTATGACTAACTGATTCATTCAAAAACTTCCGTTTATCAATGTGATGAAAGTAAATAAATCTCACTCAAGGATGAACTATTGTTATCACTGATATGAACAGTTTCATAACTTTCGAATCACTATCATTTAATTATGTCACAAAGCATTCACAACTTAAGATAACGCTCTTCATTAAATATAGGTATAAATTGTTAGTTCGTCTTTCGACGGGCTGCACACCTCTTCCTTAGTTTCATAGTGCTCAACTTGCACTTTATTTTGTTTGGCTGTGCAAAGACTGTTCTGATTGACTATAAATTACGAAGGTGTGTACAGAAATGTACACGAAATACACTAGAATAAGAAAATTCGATACTTAGTAATAAAATTATCAACTGTTAAACTTGAAGTAAAGAAAAAAAACTATGTTGCCCGATCTACCGCCTGCTGAAATGCATCTACAGAGATGAAATTCGGTGCACTGAAAAGGAAATTTGTCAATAATAAACTTTCCGCAATTTTTTTTTACTTCGGAATTTTAGTTTGTTCGGAAATATTGTTGTTGTTGTTAATTTACGTCGCACTAGAGCTGCACAATGGGCTGTTGACGACGATTTGTGAAACATCCCGGAGGATGATCCGAAGACATGCCATCACAATTTTGATCCTCTGCGGAGGGGACGGAAATATTGTAAATTTAATTTTTTTTTCAAGTGAATTTTCTTCTTTCTTTCTTTATTTTTTTTGCTTTAAATAATGTTATTTATTCATTATTGTCGAAAAATTAATACTTCTCTCTATCATCATTTTATCAAAAGTCTGGAAATGGTTGTCGCGCAGTGGACAGATCGTTAAGACACGGTCTCTAACAGATCACCGAAGTCAAGCATCACTGGCTGCGGTCAATATGCGGTTGGATGACCACTTTGATCAGTCTGTGAAGGGATCAAGGGTGTGCAGTACTGGTCCTCGTCAAACAGTTCAACCATAAAGTGCTCGATTTCGCGCGCAGGTCGTCAGGTTACTGAAGCAGGGGTGCTACTCCATCGGCAGAGGATCAAAATTGTGATGACTTGTCTTCGGATCTTCGTCAGGGATGGTCCCGCAGTGGACTGATCGTTTAGACACGGTTCCCAGCAGATCACCGAAGTCAAGCATCACTGGCTGCGGTGAGTGTGCGGGTGGGTGACCCACTTTGATCTGTTTGCGTAGGGACCGAGGGTGTGCGGTATTGGTCCTCGTTAAACTGTGCTACCGTAAAGTGCTCGACTTCACGTGCAGGTCGTCGGGCTACCGAAGCGGGGGTGCCATCCCCTCTGCGGAGGATCAAAATTGTGATGGCATGTCTTCGGATCATCCTCAGGGATGTTTCCCAGACCGTCGCCAATAGCCCATTGTGCAGCTCTAGTGCGACGTAAATGAACTACCAACTACCAACCAACTTCGTCAGGGATGTTTCACAGATCGTCGTCAACAGCCCTTTGTTCGGTCAAACACTCTATAGAGGCAAGGTTGCGGATTTGAATCCCGCCGAATCCTTGATGTGTTTTGTGCTGTCTTTCCCTAAATTGAGCTATGTGCTTTTCAACAAAAAAGCCGTTCTTTGTACCAAGCCCACAGGCCTACGTATTACGTATAATTTAGAAAATAAATGAAGTCACCGACGAACGTCAGACTATCAGTCCACGAACTTGTAAAGATCAGATAAGACATTTTAACTTACAAATAATCCTGTAGAGTCTTTAAGTGTATGTATTTAAAATGTTAATTTTTATTAAACCTTTCATGTCTTATCAATACCTTCTGATATTTATGTCACCAAAGTTATATTGGAAAAATGTAACCACTTCACAAAACAATACATAAATAGATTGCGTAATGTACTGTTGTAAAAAATTTTCGAATATCTATTTCTTTCTGTAGTGGAGAAGGTAGTAGTAGTACATTTACGTCGCACCATAGCTGCAGAATGGGCTATTGGTGATGGTTTGAAAAACATTCCTGAGGATGATCCGAGGGTCCGTCAGAATTTTGCTCCGATCCGGCTCCCCTGAGTAGGTAGTTTGACAACCTGCACGACGTAGAGCACTTTAAGGTTAGAACAGTTTAACAAGGACCGATACCTACAAGCAAATCAAAATGGTCACTCACCCCCTCACTGACCGCAACCAGTGATGCTTGACTTCGGTGATCTACTGTGAACAGTGTCTTTACGATCAGTCCACTGCGGGACTTAACAGTTTAGATTAAAATAAACAACAACAAAAAGTTAGGAAAAACTGTTAAGATAAATAAATGCAGAATATTAAAAACTGATTATTAGAATTTAAAAATAAAAAAAAGGTTTGGATAATTACTTTGCTAATTTTAAATACCATTGCGAACAGAAAACAATGCTATGAAGAAAAATAAAACAACCTTAAAGTTATTAATTAAATTTGATTAAAAAAAGGGAGCATATTAGTATTAACAGTTTATTAAGTTACAAAAGGGATATTGGTGACGGTCTGGGAAACATCTCTGAGGATGATCCTCTATGATGGTGCGTGCAAATTGGAGATCCTTATTGTAGAACAGGTTAACAAGAAACAACATCGCAAACCCTCGATCCCGTCGCATGCTGGTCAAAGTGGTCACCCACCCTGTCACTGACAGCATCAAGTGATGCTTGACTTCGGTGATCTACTGGAATCACTAGGGTGGAACTTGTGTTTGCAAGAAGAAAGCTAATTCGCTAATCGAGGTGACAAGACTTTAAAAAAGCAAGGCTGACAAAAAAGAAATAAGCACGCAACTTTAATTATTATTATTCTTTTCGACATGTAAGTTGTTCATGGGTGCACTTAGTGTTGTTTAATAAATGTTTTTTTTTTATTTTTTATGTTTCGGTTTTTCCAATTGCATCGAATCAAAATATTGGTGATTCTACTAGTCTGGGACATAAGACTGCTCGTCAAATTTCCAGACAAGAGGAGCATCCTAAATTGAAAGAATAATTAAGGCATAATATTACAATCAAAATAAAAGTTGCGTTTTTCTTATTTTTTCACATGCATTATTATTATTTTTTGTTATGTTTTATTTTTTGTTATTTTTTGTTGTTTTGTTTTTGTGGTAAATTTGACATTTAGGAAAAATAAAAAATAACTATTAACACTTATTACTATACATATACAACAGAAATGCATGGGAAAGAAAAACTATCTAACATTACATCATAAATCTAAATGTGAATTTAATATATATAAAGTGAATACCTAACTCTATCACCCGATTTTACTTCCTGGCAGTAGGGGCAACTTCAAAATTTTAAATTGAAACTCCTATTTGGTATTGCAGATTCGGAGTTTTACGGAAAAAGCTTCCCGATTTGACACACTGGTAAGTTGGAAATTAATTTCTTCATTCGTTACAAATTTTACACGATATTATTTATATATATTATGTAAATGTAATATATTATGTTGTTGTTCATTTACGTCGCACTAGAGCTGCCCAATGGGCTATTGGCGACGGTCTGGGAAACATCCCGGAGGATGATCCGAAGACATGCCATCACAATTTTGATCCTCTGCGGAGGGGATGGCACCCCCGCTTCGGTAGCCCGACGACCTGCGCGCGAAGTCGAG
>NC_092211.1:73821535-73842781 GCF_043381705.1 Parasteatoda tepidariorum | reverse complement strand
TTATCATCAAAGACATAGTATTTTATCATCAAAGACATAGTATTTTATCATCAAAGACATAGTATTTTATCATCAAAGACATAGTATTTTATCATCAAAGACATAGTATTGTACTTATGTAGAAGAATTCTATCAATGTTCTTATTGGCTATTTAGACGTTCAGGTAGCTCCCAGTAGACAAATATCAATTCAACAGCGGCCTTTCAAAGCATTCTCAATTCAATTAATTAATTAATTCCTAATTGAGTTTAAATTAAATATTATCATGTTTTTAGGGCATGAATCTGAATTGAACAACCTGATAATGTTCATTCTGGTTATTGTTTCCGTTTTTAAAAGAGCTAAATGTTGAGTCGGTTTAAATTAAATATTATCATGTTTTTAGGGCATAAATCAGAATTGAACAACCTGATAATGCTCACTCTGGTTATTGTTTCCGTTTTTAAAAGCGCTATATGTTGAGCCACCTCAACTAGATTTGCCATGTGACATTTTTAGCAGCAATAAATAATTGGTCGATTTTCTAACGCCGCCATTCGGGGAGTTGTAATGAGGCTTTTTGGTGCCGTGTAAGAGAAATATATATATATAGATATTATGTAAATTTATATATATTATATAAATGCAGAGCAAATAAGTTTCGTTTTTTTTTTCAATTTAAGGTTTAACAAATTAATATGTTCACCTGAAGGAAATGAAAATAGATTATACAAAGATTATTTTTTAACTTGAATAATTTCTTGGTTAGAAAGCTATAAAAATAGATTTTAATAGCATTTAA
Source organism: Parasteatoda tepidariorum (assembly GCF_043381705.1). NCBI lineage: Eukaryota > Metazoa > Arthropoda > Arachnida > Araneae > Theridiidae > Parasteatoda > Parasteatoda tepidariorum. The sequence continues at coordinate 73,841,999 of NC_092211.1, read as the reverse complement.
ATATTTACTGCCAGAATTAAAAGTAAACTTGCGAAACATATTAAATAATTTTCAAATAAATAAATTTAAAATTTCTACGTTTTAGTAAGATGATCCAATTTCTATTTGAACTCTTCGTTTCTTTAATTTTAATTATTTTAAATATCTCATTCATTATAGTAAAATTTCGCTACAGTGCAAAATAAATTTGTAATATTTATATAATAGGAATTAGAATTCTCAAAAAAATACTTATTAATTTTTGAACAAACCAGAACTCATCTATTTCGTCTTTTAATGTGACAAAGCTAACATTTAAATAAACTAATTATTAACTATTTTATCACATGCTTTAATTTTAAAGTATTGAAACCTTTGAACCTCATAAAAAACCGACTACAAAAATTGTAAAGAGTTAAGAAAAAAAAATTATAGTATGTTATGGAAGACGAAATATATACATAAGGTATTATTTTAGGTAGATAGGGTATTATTTTCCCTGAATAGAATAAAAACGAAATATATAATTTCAGAAAGAAAAAAAAAGAATTAAAAGAAAAAATAGTAAATATTTAAGTTGTCTTTAAGATTATGAAAATTTTAATCAATGTCCGTTTAAAAATAGAAACTCAGTATTTCTTTATTGAAAGTAGCAGTCACTAGTAAATTGCAGTCACAAGCATGGCGGTATGTCACTACTTTAACTAAGTATCCAGGGTTCCCAACCCTAACCCCAAGCACCAGAAGGAATCTTATAAAAATATTTCGTAAGTGCACATACTTTTAGATTTTTGATCGACGTGTAATGGGATATCTGCAAGTGGCGTATTGTGGGTAGACCCTGATTGGTAGTTTACGTTAGCAACAGTTATTTCCATTCTATTTTGTGCAAGTCAAGCCTATCAAGAATCTATTATCTTAAGTGACATTCTGTATTCTTTCACTAAATATTTCTCAACACAAAGAAAGACACGGAACCATGTCAAACATAAACAACTTAATCATGCATCGAAGTTGCCAGGTACACAAAACAAAAATGTATCACGGTTAGAATAAAATGCATAAATAAATAATATATCTAAGTTAAGTAAAAGACGTAGACAAGAAAGAATTATATTTTAACAAATTCAATGTGCTATACGGCATTGTACTTAACTAACTCCACATTAACATTCCAACTTATGAGGAAAAACTTATTCGACTTTAACATGTCACCTTGTTTATAGATGATCGGCTGAAGTCATAGGTCACATGTCTGTGTATCAGTAATCATCTTCTGCTTGAGCTGCAAGTACCCAATTCAACATATTTAACAGTTTCAATACATTTTGGGCACTCTGTATATGGTGTCTAAATAAATATTCATATGTTTCTCACCAAATTTGTATTTTTTTTAAAAATTAATATACTACTTAATATGACTGATGGGTTATATACAATTTGTGCTACACGTTTATTGAGTGTTGTTATTATTATTTTTTACTTACACTATTATAATGTTCTATAAGAATGTTCTATAAAAATGTTTTAAATAAAGTCTTTTTCTTTATAATTATTATAAAAAAAATNTTTTCCAGATAAAAATCTTAAAATTTCCAGGTTTTAGTTTCTTTATTCTAATAAAGTGCAGAATGTGGGTACAAGAAAAGTGTCGATATTATAAAATATTTTATTCAAAATGTTATTTTTTTAACATATCTTGATAATTTGGCAAGATTTTTTATTAATTATTTAATGTTTTGTTATAAATTTTTGAATTAAAAATCATATATTGACCAACAAAAGAGTAAAATTAAATATTAGTATATAGTTAGTTCTTAAAAAAGACCCTTTTTTTAGAATTAAAATATGCTATAAAAGTNAGGAAAAACTTATTCGACTTTAACATGTCACCTTGTTTATAGATGATCGGCTGAAGTCATAGGTCACATGTCTGTATATCAGTAATCATCTTCTGCTTGAGCTGCAAGTACCCAATTCAAGATATTTAACAGTTTCAATACATTTTGGGCACTCTGTATATGGTGTCTAAATAAATATTCATATGTTTCTCACCAAATTTGTATTTTTTTTAAAAATTAATATACTACTTAATATGACTGATGGGTTATATACAATTTGTGCTACACGTTTATTGAGTGTTGTTATTATTATTTTTTACTTACACTATTATAATGTTCTATAAGAATGTTCTATAAAAATGTTTTAAATAAAGTCTTTTTCTTTATAATTATTATAAAAAAAATAAAGCCTGTTTTAAGTTCGTACAAAAAAAATGACAAAACAAATTTTTAAGTTTCCCATTTCTGATTAATATAAAAAAATAGGTAGGAAACTATGTAAGTGTTAAAGATAATGTGCATTATTTAGTATTACAATGCGGAAATAAATGACCAAAAATAATTGCAACACTAGTTTATTTCATAAAATTTGTCGGATAGACAAAAATAACCCGATTTCAACATTTCTCACAATATATACAATTTTCACATATTTAAAAACAAAAATGGAAACAATACAAAATAGTTTGAAAGCATATAAAATTAGTAAATAAATACAGTTTGTAAGCATCAAAATATAAATGCTAAGAAAAAAATAAATGCATACACTAGAAAAAAATTTTTGGTTTTAATTGCTTTCACAAAAAAAAATATCTGGAGTAAAGATAATAATTTTTTTTGTTGTATCAATATTACAATTGTATTTTACAATGAATGGCAAAAAGATTTAACTCATACATGACATGTGGGTAATTTAATTTAGATATGTTGCTGGCAAAGTAGGAAACCCAACATAGTATACAATGCCAAAAATCCTTTAGCAAAGCATGAAATGTTTAAACATTGCACAAATTAATGCAGTTTCTACGTGATTTACATCCATCAAATCAAAACATATTAACATAGAAGAACATTTGTCATTGTATACAATATCAAGGTAAAGTTAATTAAATTCCATACTTTGCTTAAAAATGCCAAGCCTTATACACATTTTCTACATACCTACTTAGTTGCCTGTAACATATATAATTGATTTTATAGGAATTAAAGGATTTTAATAATTTGATACAGAAGATGATCATAAAAAACATCACAATCATTAATGGTCCTCGAAATATTTAAGATTATTTTTTTCATTTGTAGAATTATTGATGATTGATCTCCGGATTTATATTCCCACCTACTATTATTATCCATAAAATCATTCTAGTTTTTATTTTTTATTAGCTGAAATGTATGGGTTTATATTTTTTGATTGTTATAGTGCATTTTAGCCATTTCTTAGTTTGAACATGAAATGAATTCTCTTCATGAGACTATTTTGTTTTTACATGATTTCATTTTCTTTTAATACTGGGTTCCTTTTAAGAAGCACACAAAACCATTTTAACAATGAATATTAAAGACGAAGACATTTTGGATAACGTCTGTGGTTAGTTAATTATTAATATTTTACCTTAGCCACAATATTATATAAGTTTTATTTTATATTATAACAGTCGTTGAACAGCCGACTCAATTTTATTGGTTTATGGCTACTAATGTTCAACTCTGCAGCCTTGTAATTTTGAACCCAATCCAAAAGACAAGGAAACTCCTCGATCAAGTATTGGGAGAAATTTGCCTTCATGGAGGACTTCATGAGGGGGGTAACCAGCATTTGCGTTACATAGAGAGGAAGAACATGAAAATCTCCCACGTTTAGCCTGTCGGCAAGGGGAGTTCTAACCCATGATTCGTCTACCACTGAGGATATTTCACAACAGCACTGTGATAGGTGCAAGCCGGATGCGGAATTCATATCAACTGGGATTCAAACCCGGTTCACCGCATTGGAAGGCGAATGCTCTATCTCCCTAGATATTAGACTTTTATTGGCGAGCATAAAATAATACAGAGTGCCAGTTTGAATAAAAATCGATAACATATGAAATGGCAATTGGCTAAAGCACCATTTTAAATAAAGCATTTTTCCCTTTTTTAAGAAATTGAATTTAGTTTCGTATGGTTTTTATGAGCCAGGATTCAAATATTTCATTCCGAAATAAATTAAGCATNAAGAATCTCCTGGATCAAGTATTGGGAGAAATTTGCCTTCATGGAGGACTTCATGATGGGGCTAACCAGCATTTGCGTTACATAGAGAGGATGAACATGAAAATCTCCCACGTTTAGCCTGTCGGCAAGGGGAGTTCTAACCCATGATCCGTCTACCACTGAGGATATTTCACAACAGCACTGTGATAGGTGCAAGCCGGATGCGGAATTCATATCAACTGGGATTCAAACCCGGTTCACCGCATTGGAAGGCGAATGCTCTATCTCCCTAGATATTAGACTTTTATTGGCGAGCATAAAATAATACAGAGTGCCAGTTTGAATAAAAATCGATAACATATGAAATGGCAATTGGCTAAAGCACCATTTTAAATAAAGCATTTTTCCCTTTTTTAAGAAATTGAATTTAGTTTCGTATGGTTTTTATGAGCCAGGATTCAAATATTTCATTCCGAAATAAATTAAGCATGCAAATTTATTTGTTTAAACAATGGGAGAAATGAAAAAACATTGGTTTATAAGAGCAGTAATAGTCATTTGATTTTTACACATCATTCAAAATTGTTAAGAATCAAATTTATTATTTCAGAAACGGTTAAGGTCACTTTCTTTTTAAAGTAATTGAGTTGCCAGTGGTTTTGGTACATTTGTAGATAGAGAAATTAATTGGTGCAGAAAAGAAATGGATCCCATAAAAACTTGACATTTTATTTGATGATTACAATTGTTCAGTGCAGAAAAGGCACAAATTGAGAACTCATGATGTTAATATTTTTTTTTTAAATTAAAACTTATTATTCATTTACTTTATTTGAATAATAACGTCAAATATAAAAAAAAAACAGGACAGTAACCTATAAATGAAACACGAAGAGAAAACTAATGTAATTTTGAGAAAGAATATATTGCCAAACTCCTAGTCTTTTCAATAAAAAGTTTTAATCTATGGATTACAATTGAAATAATTTTAATGTAACACAATCTTGTCTTGTTTTAGCCCATTTTTGGCCAAAGGTACACAAACGCACCATTTCAATAAATATATTTTTTTATAAATAAATATATTTTTTTACACTGTGACATATTTTTTTTATTAACACTGTGACACTAATTTTATTTTCTATTTGCAAGGGTATCTGCGATTGTCAAGGGTTCTGAAGATATCCATAAATTATTAGCAATTAAATAAGAGTAAACATTTTCTGTTGAGAAATTTTTAAACTATTAAATTTTTTAAACTTAAAAAGGTTATTATTGACAAATGAAATTTTGGAAAATGTATAATTAATTCTTTTGAGATGTATCATATGTTTTTATGATAGATTAAAGTTGCAAGTCAGAAAATTAAAAAAATTTCATAAAAATTTTTTTCAACTAAATGATTTGTTTGTTTATTTGGTGAATGGGGTCAATAAACATCATTTTATTTCTTACATAAAATATAATTTTTCATACATGAAGCTTTTTTGTTTCTTAATAAATGTAATGTAAGCATAATTCAATGAAAATAGTGCCAAATTTTATAAAATTTCTATGCTTGGCCTAAAATGAGTTAAATAATTTCAAAAGTAATTTTGTTGTTTTAATGTTTTTTTTCTTTCTTCCAAAAAACATTATAAATTTTTCTTACACTCACATTTTGTTTCCTGCAGTGATATTAGGTCATATTTATTCTAATAATTTTCTAGTAAATAAGTTCTAGACAGATGAAAGTTTATGATCACCTTCTATATGACACTGTCAAAATTTCAAGCTATAGCACAATATCAATAATAATTTATATTCAGTATATTAATTAAAATAAAGTTAGTAATTTACTAAAAAGAATCAGAATATTCAAAAGCACCCTCGGCTATTCTGCACAATCACACCATCTAATAATACTTATAAAATACTTTTCACTAACTAAGAAGTAATTTGCCCACCCCAATCAGACATTATATGAGAATTAATTTATTGCATTAAATAAATAATAAAAGTAATTTTCATAAATAAAATATATTAGTATTTATTTTTTAATCAATCATATATAAATATCATAAGATTTATAAAACTTTTAAATAAAATATTAAATTTCTTTCTTTTCATAACACAACATTTAAAAACGTTAAAAAAAATTAAAATTAAACAAACATAATAAAAATACAGAATAAGTTTACTTAAATATTTATGACATACTTATACAGGTATTACAGTCACCTAACTTTAGAGTATAAAAGAAACAATGTTAATTACAATTTATCATGCCTAAATTTATCATAATTGCATATTCAAGTTTAAATGAAAAAGTAAAGATAAAACTTTGATATTTTCTATTCAAAACTAGCAGTAGAAGATAAAATAAGCTACTATTATAAGTATATAATTATATTTCACAAACTGAATTTTTAAATATTTTTACTTAATAAAAAAACAGTCTTGAGCAAAATATAGTGTATAGCTTTTAATATAAATATTTGAAAAAAAAAAAGTCTGAATAAAAGAATTTTATTTCAGATTATTTAAAAATTAGAGAAAAGGAAAAAAAAAACATTAAATACCCGAAGAAAAGGTAAACAAATTTATTTTCAGAAATCTTAAGCAATTAAAAACATAACTTAAAAAAATAAACAATAATTCCTCCATAATAATGTTTTCCAAGTACATAGTTTGTAAAAACAATGCATCTTATTTATATTATGTTATTTTTATGTAAATTTAGTTATTTTATTCAAGCAAATGATTGATAAAAGGAATACTACAAAAGAGAAAATTTAATTTATATATTTATTTTTTAAAAAAATAAATAAATAAAATACCTAATTTAAAATCTAGTTGCTTTATTCCGCTCAAGACTTTAATAATATAAATGAAGTATTCATTATTATGAAGATACTAAAAACTCTCTTTTAATGTAAGACAATAATAAAAAGTAATTCAAACAAATCTGTATTTTATTTAATGAAATATGAAAAATACGTTTTTTGTAAAAATATTCCAAAATTAATAATTCTTATCAGTGATGCAAACATTACACTTTCACTAATCACAATCTTAAAGTGTTTATGAAATAACATCTTTATGTCTAAAGTTATAGTTTAAAAAATGAAATAAAGAACATGCCTTAGAGTTTATGTGTTAGTTTTCAAAATGTAAACATTTCAGATATATTAAAAAAAATCATGAAAACATTTAAGCATAATAGTAATAATTGTGTTAAGTGGGATAATTTTATTTTTGTAAATATTTAATAGAGAGTATCATTTAAAGACAATAAACATAGGAAATAGTAACATATATAATAGTATCCAAACATCAAATAATAATGTATCTCACTATTCCATATTCAAACAACTCTTTGAGTTCCACATTGAAACATTTCTAAGCTCAAATATTTAAGGAAAAATAATTTTTAAGTACATTATAACTCCGCTTATATTTGTAGATAACAAATATTTCATTATTTATGCATTAATTTTAAAAGTTCATTTAAAACTAAAACAATGATTTGAGGTGTGAAAAATAGAAGAAATCTATAATTTAGAAATAAAGTATAAAAACAACAAGAAGCATACAAACAAAAAATCAGTAAAAGTCAGCAAATAATAATAATAATATTAACAAAAATAAATACGCTTACTTAAAAGTTCACTCTCTTTAGGAATATAACTCAAATAAAATAAAATGGAATGTACAGAAAATGTTTTACATCCATTCTGAAAGACATTTTAATATCCTTATAACAAAAATCAAAGCTAAATACCTATACACAAAATGTGCAAACACTGACTAGAATAATAAAATATTATTAAATATTTCTTAAACAATAATGATAAAAATTTTATTCAAACTGAAAACTCACAGAAATATGGTAGAACCCCAATTATGCGACCACTGTCCATATACCCCTTCCAACGGGGTTAAAGGCATTCTGATACAGATTTCTTTATTAATTACCATGTTTAATCATGATGATGTAACCCAATTTTTGTAGAGATGTGAAACTTGAAATCTGTCATGTATAAAACACTCAAACAGCAAATAATTTCATGATAATGTATCATAATTTAAGACAGAAAATTAAACAAGTGTTTTTTTTTTAATTTTTCAAATTTCCTTCCTTACATATTTTGAGTGGTTTTTCTTACATATAGGTTAATACACTTTAAAATCAACTTGGAAAGGCACCTTTCCCAATTAACTGTCGATTTTTACTTTTAATTAATTAGTAGTTCTAAAACAACACTCAAACAGAAAACAATTTAATGATAATGCATTGTTATTTTTGATAGAAAATGAAACACAAGTAAATGTTTTTTTTTTAAATTTTAATATTTCATTCCTTACTTATTTTAGTCATTTTACTCAATGTTTAAGGGTAGTATACTTCAAAATAAATTAAAAAGGCACTTTTTCCAAATAAGCGAAAAATTTCATTTTCTGACATACTCCTGGTTCTGAGGGTGTCAGATAATTGGAGTTCTGATATAAAAAAATGCATGCATCAATACAATTTTATTTTTAATTTAAACGATAAATGGTGTAGAAGTTAAAATATTTATTGTAAATAATTTAGAGAAGAGATAACACTTAATTGGAAGTGCAATGAAAGCTAAGTGTTAAAACATAGCTATATACAAGCAGTGATAACACTTTTATACATTAAGGGCACAATAAGAGCAGCATATGAGCATTCTAGGTAGTTGTATTTAAAATAATTATTTATAGAAACTAATAAATTTCTTAGATAAAAATAGAAAACAAATGAAAATTATTCTTAGATTTAGTATTATTTTTTTAAATTTATTTTTTTAGTATTATGTTCCAGTCTACTGATTACAATTATTATTTAACTTTTTGTCTCCTATTTATAAAACTAGAACATTCTACAAAAATATTTAGGTTGATTACAAAGAGACTAAAAATTCCATAATATCATTTGTTTAGAAATCTCAAAAGACTTGAATTTATGATTAATATTAATATAAATTAAAATTTTAGATATAACTAATTTTTAAGTAAATTAATTTTTTAAGTAAATAAAAAGAAAAAACAATTCAACTTAATTATTAGAAAAATATTATTCAAGCTAAAGTACATCCAGTTTATTGAAACATAAGCAAATCGGTTTCTTGAAAAATCACCGAGGAACATCATTTAAATGGTGAACTAATTTAATTAGAAATTATGATACATATATATTATATCAGCTCAAAACTGTTTCAATTCATGATAACTATCACAGAAATTAAGCTTTTAAAATTTGTACCATATAAGTAGAAATATGTGGTACAGATCTGTTCAGTATGCAGTCTGTAATGTATATTTACAATCTGCACTAGACAGAAAATAATAAAATCCATAAGTAAATTTAAATAAAGAAATCCTTAAACAACTTTCTCAATTTGATAATTGTAAAGTATAATTAGCTTAGAAAAATTATTTGGTTGCAACTAAATAAGTCAAAAATTAAAATGACATTCTCAAACCTCTAACTCAACCTGAGTCTAATGAATCAGGTGGATTTACAGAAATAATTTCTTTATGTTTTGAAATAAAATGCGCAAAATATGAATACAAAAAATATAACCAATTCATGCATCAAATATTTTATCCATTATATGTTTTAGAATTTTCTTAGCACATGCGGCTTTTTGCATAAGTATTTTCTTGAATATTGCAGTTTTATTACTTATTTTTATCACTTTTTTTCACTAGTGTGATGTAATATCATTTGTTTGCTTGGTATGATATTGTTATTCTTACAGCATGTTTATGAATTTTATTATTTTGGGTGATAGGGTAAACAATGCAAAAAGCACAACTTCTCGCTGAAAGAAGCATAAGCAACTTCTGAAAAAAGCATAAGTTCTACTATTCCCACTAAAAAGCTGACTCTATTTAGAAAAACCAGCTATCTCCCCCCAAAACTGGTTTTAACAAGGAAGAACATTGTGAAAAAGTGAGATGTGACGTTGGTCATTGTATGCCAATAGTAAAAAAAAAAAATTTTACCTTATTAATTAATTTAAATTGCTGCAAATATAAATTCATACTGTGACAAACATAAAAATATTGAGTTGAGTCTTGTCAGTCTATCTTGAGAAAAAATATTTAAAATATAATAACAAAGTGACAAATCTGCCATGTCATGCTTATGTGATAAGCAATAAAAAAAAAAGTTAAAGGATGCAATTGAGATCCCTATTATCTTAAATAATATTGCAAATTATATGTAACAGAACAATCAACAGACTAAAACACAATGAGAAAATTAAATTTAAAAACTCAATATTTTAAAATTTTCATGTAAATTGTGCAATTGTCAAGTTTTAAAAGTTTCAAAATAATTCAGAAGCAAAGCTTACTGGCAGGAGTAGCTTAGAAAACTATTTATTATATCAACTAACTTATTTATGAGATGTTAATCTATTTTGCATATTTAAAAATTGCATAAATCCATTAATGATTAGTAGTCCTGATTAAGAGACATTAGAGAATGATTTCAGTCTTTAAAATATACTATGTGAAGGAAAAAAAAACAAATTTTTAACATAAAAATTCTGCAAATTTTTGTCAATTCATAAAAATAAATGATAACTGATGTATAATTTACTTGATAAACGAATATTAATACATTATGAGCACAAAGTTCATTAAAAGTTAACTTCACAAGAGAGTTGGGGTAAATCAATATTGTAAAACATTTTATGAAAATAAAATAATAGCAGGCATGAATAAAATGTAATTTTTCTTTCATTATTTATGAGAAAAGACATTATAGTACTTTGGCATTTTATGGTGGGATTTTCAGAATCACTGTCACAAGTCCCATGAGAAGAGGTGATGTTTCACTAACATATCTCTAACACCCTCTTTAAGTGGCTGAGATGGTTCCTTCTTCATTGGCAACTCCCATTCAGGATTCAAATTAAAAGCAAACTGTGCTAATAGTCTAGTAAAAGAAAAAACTTATTAACTAACAATATTAAAATGAAACATGATAAATTCTGAATGTAAATATTTTTAAAAACTTCAAAACAAATTGTACTGTGCAAAAATAAATGAACCACCCTGAATAACTTTTGATTAAATGATTGTGCAGTTTATCTACCACTACAAAATACATATCCAATTCGCTAGTATATAAGGTATGTTAACTCGATTCTATCTTGGGGTAAATTTTCATAGATGAAAGTTGGCATTGTCAATAACAACTCTCCCCACATTGGCGTCCTTCGGACGTCATGTGAATACACCTACTTTGGCTGAAAGTTCCACTTCGGTTTAAACACGCCTACTTTGATGGATGGTCCACATTAAAAAGTAGACTTCCTACTTGTGACTGCTACATTATCCACCTCCTCGCGCTGTTGCTATTCAGTCTCGATCACGTACAAAGTAAACACTCGACTGCTAAAGGCAACACAGGAGCGAGCATGACTGTGAGCTTAATACAGCTCTCACGATCAGCACTCAAAGTACGGTGATCTTAATACAGCTCTCCCGAAACAGCAATGAAGCAACTAGTGATATCTCGTACACTGAATTCTATTATAGATAAGATTCTGGTGGGGGAGTGCTATAGTGTATCATCTACCACTATAATTCTCCAGTGTATAAGATAATTTAACTTGATTAAATGAGGGGGTACCTTTTCATAGATGAAGGTTGACATGGTTGATAGCTACTATCCCCACAATTGGATCTTCACGTTTCAATCTTAATGGCTCGAGGGGGTAACCTAAAATATGCTAATTAATAAGCGCAAACGATAGTTTAAGTTACAAAATCAGACACAGAAATGTCCTATCTCTGAATAAACATAACTTTTTATTGACAGATTCTGATTTCTGACCCCTAAAATACAGGGAATAGCCGCAATTTGGGAAATATGGTCCCAATAGTTAGGTCAGGAGAGCCGTCCAAAGTTTGGACCCTTTAATGTTAATTTTTCCTTTTTTGTAGTTCTCCATATCTCGAAAACTTTTTATGTGAATTAAACTTTAGAACGCTCTACTGACCAATATATTGGAATCATATTTCCCAGATTGTGGCTACTCCCTATATTTTGGTGGTCAGAAATCCAAATCCCACAAAAAAAGGTGTACAGGAAGTACATTTTTGTGTCTGACTTCGTAACTTAAAATATCGTTTGCACTTATTAATTAGCATATTTAAGGTCACTCCTTTGAGTCTTTAGGATTAAGTCCTAGAACGTGATGATCCAAACATTAGATTTTAAGTTATTCAGAGTGGGGTTTTTTTGGCGCACTGTACATCTGACTCCCTATTTTATAGTTGAGATACCAAATTTCCAATATGTCAGGAGCATAAGCTGACCGCTGTCGATAAGTTGATTGTAATTCCTATACATATCATATGTCAAATGATACTAAATGGTTAAATAGTAGAAAAAATGCAATTTTAAAATCTTTTAAAAAGTGTTGAATTTTAATTTCTTTGAATGGGAATGGAGGTGATATTTTGCATGACTCAGCACATGATGAAATAGAATCCATTGTAAAATGACAACACATCTATACAGATAATGTTCTGGAATCTTTAAATTTGTAGCTTTATTGCACGTTTTAAAATTTTTCATTGTGTTAAATTTTTTGAATAATATTAACTTTTCTTATACATAATTTTCTTCTGAACAAAATTTAATGTATTGATTCTAATGAAAAGCCTTTATATGAAAGGAAAGTATGATTAAATAAAATGTGAAATTATAAGTAATATAACATGCATAAAAATAGTTTTTGAAATAGATAGATTGATACAGAGTTATTCATATCTATCTCACTGCTATAATGCATCGATATTTAATGACCAACTAATGCTCGAGTTTATTACTGGTATATAAGTAGACCTCTTGACTGTCATAAAGTTTTGGGGGTGTGAAAAGACGACTTATATACAGAGATGTACAGTTTTAAAAATAATGTCACAATATTCAGTAATGAAACTTCAACTGATTTTTACAAAGAAATTCTCTTTGAGGAGGCCTATAAGTAGGAAATAATAGTTTCAACATATTTTATTGTTAAAACTAAACAACTTTTTTGATAATGATTATAAATTTCAAATTTTTTGCATCAAAATTTTCTAATACTAAAATTTTTCATTGACAAAAAAAAAAAAAAAAATTTTTTTTTAGGTTAAGAGGGGATCAATCGCACAATGGTGGTAATGTAGTCAGAATTGCACTCCAGTTCCCTTTACTCCGTAAACAAGCTGGTACCCATTACTTTGAAGCTGAATAAGCTTTAAGCTGCAAAATACTATGAGAATTTCATTCAAATTATAATATTTAACTATAGTTTAAAATGCAACTTTAAAAAAAAATTTAACAAAATCATCCATTGTTAATTTTACTATAAGCTATTTTTAAAGTCATAGTTAATATAAGCACTTTGCATAAAAAAATTTGAAAAACTACAAAAAAAAAAATTTAATAACTCGACTTGAAACAATAAATCTTAAACAAAAATGACAAATATGATATATTATAAGAAATACAAAATTAAATAGCTTTAAATTCAACTTTGAAAGGGAAACAAGAGTTAAACCAAAATAAAAACATTTTGTCAGAAATATGAAAAGATATTTTATGCATAAAAACAAAATTATTCAAAACATTCAATTTTATTGACTGAAAAAAAAATCTTATGAAAGAAAATTAATAAAACTGGTAAATCAACAGATTCAAAATACAATTAGTAAAAACAATATATTTTTGAATGATAAATACTCTGTAGCATGAAGAATTATTTTTGTAAGAAATGTATCATTACCTGAGTTCACATTTAATTTGCACCCAACCAGGACTATTAATGAAAGACCAAGGATGATACCATTTTTGGACAACAGGGATACAGGAACAAAGAACTTCAAACCATAAATGAAGAACTTGCTCACTAGGAAAGGGGGAAATAATAATAGTCACTCAACAATAATTTTGGTCTATCAAAACTTTAAATATTAACCATTGTTTTACATTCGCAGTAAAAAATAAAATTAAATAAATATCTCAAAATTGTAGCTAATAGAATAAAAATAGGAGTTATCTATAATAGGATTGATAAATTAATTTACAATTCATAGTAAAATATAAATTTTTTTTTTTTTCTGAGATACATTGGCAAACTAGCTTTAAAAACACTGAAATCCAAATTTTTGTTGCAGTCATAAGATGGAAACTACTACCTAATACAGATGAATATTTAACCCATTAGATTGTCAATCATATAGAAGCTACACTATTTATAACTTATTAAATTATTTACCTGTTTTATAATAACTATTTAACAATTAAGGACACTCTGGGCTATATAAAAATTTGAGATCAGCAGAGTTGCATTGTCATATTTTATAGAAACATATGTAAAATCTGAAATTATTTAATTATAAATTGTATTGAAAGCTAAATTGGTCAAACTTTTCTTTAAAAAAATATATGATAGTATCACTTTTATATGCTCACATAACAATTTATAATTATGTATTTATTTATTTTTAAAAAAATTGACTTATTAGTTTAAAAAATTATAAAGATTTAAGTTTGATGAGTCCTTAAAAAAACTTAATTTAAAAAAAGAAAAGATTTGATAATTACTTTAAATCTGAGGACAAAACTATAATTTTTAATAAAAATTTATTTTAACTAAAAAATAAATTGTTTTCAAGAAAATAAAATAACTCCTCTTTCTAATTTCTTACTACAGAGAAAACACTATAGTAATACAAGTAAAACTAGTTTTTAATAAAATAATTAGTTTCACAGATTTTAAATTTATACAATGATCAATGTACACAGAAGTCAGTTATTAGGTATATATGGTAAAAAATAATAATATCAGAAGTAACTATTGCATCATGCACACAGAGAACTAACAAAATTATCATGGTTCAGTTTAGTATGACAATGCATCTAAAAACTAATATATGTTCCTGTTTACAATGTGATAAAAACAGTCAGCTTCAGTTATTTTTGTTCATTTTATTTTATTTTTCCTTAAAATGGTTGACTAAAGTTATGATTGCATTAAAAATTAAGAAGATTATAGATCACAATATATTATAAAAATAGTATTATAGAATTAGATAAGTATATGCGCACTAGTAGTTATGAATACAAAACAATTATACTTTTATAAAACTTAACCAAACAAAATTTAAGCATGGTGAACTATGGGTATAATATTTCCCATTTTCAGCAGTATGTTAAAAGTATTATTTGTTTGGGAGAAATTCAAATTTTAAAAAAAGTAGTTCTAAATGAGAAAGTTTAAAAGTTTTATTTAAAGTAACTTTTCAACAGCCTGAAAGTATGACTTATTTCTCTATTTAACTAAAACATTTATAACTACATGGCTATTTTTTAAATGAAATAGCTTTGGGGGAATTATTGCAGCTATTTTGTATTGACACAAATTACAACACCTCTAAAAATTAGAAAATTGAAAGAAAAAAAATTTAAAATGCTTTAAACTAAGACATCCCAAAATAAAAAACAGTCATTTAACAAGCCAAACAAGTTTAGTCATTTAACATAGTCCCAATGAAAAAATTTTTAATTTAGAAACAAAAAATAATCTTAAATACACATTTTAGTTCATGAAATATGGAGATAGTGATAAAAAAAAATTGAATAGAATGAATTGTAAAACAGATATTTGATTCTATGTAAGATTGTATAATGAAATTTTTTATGAATTAATTAAATCACTTACTTAAGGCCTATGCACACAAGGGAACGAAGCTTAACATCCATTTGACAATTCGCAGCATCATGAGATAAATTTATAGCTTGAACAGACTAAAAAAAAAATAATAAATAAGTTGAAAAATAAAGAAAATTGTGTAATATGTAAATAATAAGTAGATAAATAAAAAAGTAGATAATAAACAATAGTGAAATATGCATATGGAACATTTGAAGACTGATTTTTGGAAAATAATCAAAAAATAGTATTAAAACTATAGTTAAAGTTAGTAAGGAATAATTAAAACCATAGTTCATAGCTAGTATGTTTAACCCTTTAATGATCGGTTAATTTTCAAGAAAACAGTCATAAAAGTGCCTATTTTCCTTACACACGTATTTGATTCGTGCTGACATCTAGTTTAAAATAAACTAACTATCTACAATTACCTTAAAAATATCCTGGTACTGCCACCTGATATGAGAAATAAAATGTTTTTCGGGCAAAAGAATTGAATTAGTTTTATTCTTATTGGTGCGTTACTACCGAGCACTCCAGTCCAGGAACATCACGGGAGTGAGAAATAGAGGGCGAAACCTCACTCCATCATTTTCACGGGAACGAGAAGGAAGGGGTTAAAACTTTAATATTTTTTTTTAAAAAAAGAAAATAAATTCAAAGAACAAATTAAACAAACGGAAATAATAAATCTTACTTACTCTATATAATATTTCTTCAGGAGTTAGAACCTTGCCATCCTCGTCAAGCCTGAAAAATATTTCACATCAAATTAATGAAATATTGCATGTACAATATAAGATAGTAAGTGGTTCTGCTTTTGATAAATGAATGAAGCAGTATTAAATTTATTTTGCAAGAAACCTTTGAAAAAAAAAAAGAATTGAATTTTATCTCATTCTGAATCTACTTTTACAGATGAGACATTGAGCATGAAACTTTTAGGAGTTTCAAATATAAATTATTTTGACTTGAACTCAGCATGTAAAGAATAGACCTAATTTGGGACCTAACCAAGGGCTAAATTGATGAATTCTTAAACATGTAGAAAATATTATTTGCAAAATTGTTGCACATTGTTCACCCTATAAGTAGCTATATAACTGCCATTGCAACATAGTTGGTCCTTCATACATATTGGATTACTCACTGAAAGGTAATAAATTCAGCAATTTTGACTATTATCATTTTTGATGTACTAGCTAGATTTTGTGAGATATACTTGAGGCTATAGATATTACCATATTCATACATTTGATCATAATATAACTTACAAAATAATTTTTAAATTGAGTTATACATATTGTATAGTTATAACAGGTTTTACCCCCTCATCATATGCAAAAAAGGGATATTTAATGTAATAACAATAAAGAAATTTGATTAAAACTGCTTTTAGAATAAAAAAACTAAATGCATTTTAATTTTCCACAGCTGCAAAAAAAAAANAAAAAAAAAAAAAAAAAAAAACTTATTACAGTAATAGCAATACAATATTTCAACATTATATTAATAAAATAAATAATATTATCTACTTCAATAATTAAACTTTAGCAGAACTAAAATAATTTTAATACTTATCTCTTGGCTATTTTTTTAAAGGGCAAATAATAAGTGGTTACCTTATTTTAAAGATACACACAATTAAATAGTTAACTACAATTTTAAAGAAGCAGCAATAAAAAAAAAATTGTTTTAATAGAAATTAAAAATGCATACTCTGTATAAAATTTCGTTTTATTTCCTTCTAAATTTCTTTAATAATTATCCAGTTATTCAGGTCGAACTTGATCTCAATTAAATCTGAATACTTGGGATTTTAACTTTGCTTTATTGTAAAGCTTTTAATGAGAAGTGACATTAGAAAATTCTTTATACAGACTGTCACACATGTTATTAATGAATGTAAAATTAAAAATAGTTACCTAAAAGTTTTGCAAAGTACTAATCTGGAATATACAGAATTGAAATCTTTTTCTACTTCTTTATTTGCAACCTGTAAACAAAAGTAAAAATTTAGAAAAATAATTTAATTTTTTTAAACAATGAATTTAAGATGAATTTAGTATTATATATGCATGAACAAAAATGTAGTAAATGATAAATCTTGAAGGTCAAGTTGTTTCAGTTTAAAGTCAGCTTTATAATTTTAACTCTCGGAAATAAACAATTTCAAAATTTAGAGATGTATGAGTAAAATGCTGCAACAGAATGAGCATGTGGATAAAAGAGGAATGGGCGAACTGTTTTGCTCTATATTTAACGCTTATTTAAACAATTGTTAGCTGTTTAAACATTTGATTTATTTATAACTGGAATATTATAAATTAATTATAAAAGAAATAATGCGTTCAATCAATCATTTTATGCTTTAATTTCGCACAAAATGAGATTAATAGTCAATTTTTCATGTCTATTTTATTAAAAATTATTTTAAAGGTGTTTAGTCAATCGTTATTTGATAGGTTAAAATTATAGGAATTTAAAAATAATAAAAAGAAATGTGTTGGTCATTGTTTTGTGTTGTACAATTTTGCACAAATCAAGATTCAATTTACAATATTTAATTATTACTTTTTTATTGAATTATTATAAGGATTTTAGCTGTTTAATCATTTGATTTAATAATATTTAGGTATTTCAAATCAAATTANAATAAAATTAATTATAAAAAAAATAATGCGTTCAATCAATCATTTTATGCTTTAATTTTGTACAAAATGAGATTAATAGTCTATTTTTCATGTCTATTTTATTAAAAATTATTTTAAAGGTGTTTAGTCATTCATCATTTGATAGGTCAAAATTATAGGAATTTAAAAATAATAAAAAGAAATGTCTTGGTCATTGTTTTGTGTTGTACAATTTTGCACAAAACAAGATTCAATTTACAATATTTAATTATTACTTTTTTATTGAATTATTATAAGGATTTTAGCTGTTTAATCATTTGATTTAATAATATTTAGGTATTTCAAATCAAATTACGACAAAGCCATATGATGCAATTGCTTTCCATGGTAAAATTTATTTTGATAATTTATTTTAATTATATTTAGGTTTTTTAATCATTTGGTTTACATAAATTTGGAGTATTTTAAATCTGCATTTATCAACATAATGCGTTTGCGATTGTGATGCATTTGAATAGAGCACAATTTTACGCAATATAACTACATTGCGTACAGTTAAAAAGTTATGATGAAAATTTTTGAAATACATAATTTCAGATTTTAAGTAAAATCAGATATATCATATTTAATAATTATTTTAATGACTTTTAAACGTTTAATAATTTATTTTGTATATAACTTGTTATTTGAAACAGATGTGTTAACTCTGCGACTGATCACACAGTCAAATTTTGTGTGGCGTATCCGATAGTGCGGTCTTTCAGGTGAAAAAATTTTCCTTTTCAGTTAAATTTGACGGGTGCTGTGTATATCCCAGGATGGTATATCTCTGCGAAATTACGGTATATGTGTTGTACAAAAGATCATATAAGAGTTGTGAATAAGACATGTTCCAAGCAAATAATTTTTCATTGAACAGAAAGTTTTACAAGCTATAATAAGAATAACTGCAAGTAGGATTTTTGTTAAAACAAGAAGGTAAGATCATAGAAAATCAATTTTTTTATTAATTGAAAAAGGTTTACCTCTTCAATAAATAACCATGGATGGCAAGGTCCACCAAGTATAGAGGATTTTTTCATACCATGTTCTAAGACGGCTTTTAAACCTGGACAAAGACTGAAAGATAAAATTAGTTAAACAGATAAAAACATAAATGTTGAAAAAAAATTTTAAAAAGCTAATTAGATTATGATATCATAATCAATTTGAGTTAGTTATTGAAAAAGCATATTACATTGAAAAATTAAACATCAAGATTATGTTAAAATTAAGTAAAAATCTTACGTTCCACGTGCTAAATCTGTTATCACTTCTGTCACAGAATCATCTCCTGCACTAGAATACTATAAATACAAAACGAAAAAAACTAATATTAAAAATATAAAACAACTTAACTATTTAAAATAGACTATTAATAATAAATAAGAAATTTGACTTGACTTGGCATTAGAAATAAATAAATTTTTTCTTAGATATTTCTTGCTAGGGAAAAAATATAAAAAGCAAAATAAGAAATAAATGAAATATTTGTCTAGATGGTAAAAAAAGAGTGTGCTTAATGCTAAACACCTGAATTATAATAATGATAATTAATAATCTGACATTTTATCAAGCCCTTTAGCAGATAATATTCTGAACAAAAGGTACAAAATTATAAGATACTAGGAGGCTCCGGCCCCTGCTCGCTAATGCTCGCCAACCCCCGAGAATTGCTACGCAATCTTATGTGGTTCTCGCCGTGAACCATGGCTCGCTGCGCTCGCTCGCCAATGAACACAATGTTCTAGCACAAAGACATAGTATATTATCATCAAAGACATAGTATTGTTTTTATGTAGAAGAATTCTATCAATGTTCTTATTGGCTTTTAAAAAAGTATAGCTATTCAGATTGTTCATGGTGAAAAAATCAAAACATTAGCTAAATGAGAAACATATTAGCAAAATAAATTATCAAATATTGCTTCACTAATATTCTGCATTTTAAAGCGTGAAAATTCAATGCATAAATAAACGCGAAATATAAAAAAATTCAATGCATTCAATACAAACACTTAAACGTTTTTTAGACGTTTAGGTAGCTC
>NC_092211.1:73745058-73821334 GCF_043381705.1 Parasteatoda tepidariorum | reverse complement strand
CTAGACAACGACTCTTAACAGGCCAACATAAAGTTGTCCATGACTAAAAACTTGTTTAGTCAATATAAAACTGATTTTCTCAAAAGTCTGACCTTGTGACTTATTTATAGTCATGGAGAAGGCCAGCCTAATTAATTTCTAATTGAGTTTAAATTAAATATTATCATGTTTTCAGGGCATGAATCTTAATTGAACAATCTGATAATGCTCACTCTGGTTATTGTTTCCGTTTTTAAAAGCGCTATATGTTGAGCCAGTTTAAATTAAATATTATCATGTTTTTAGGGCATGAATCTTAATTGAACAAGCTGATAATGCTCACTATNTATATTAAAAATATTAAACAACTTAATTATTTAAAATAAACTACTAATAATAAATAAGAAATTTGACTTGACTTGGCATTAGAAATAAATAAATTTTTTCTTAGATACTTCTTGCTAGGGAAAAAATATAAAAAGCAAGATAAGAAATAAATGAAATATTTGTCTAGATGGAAAAAAAAGAGTGTACTTATTGCTAAACACCTGAATTATAATAATGATAATTAATAATCTGACATTTTATCAAACCCTTTAGCAGATAATATTCTGAACAAAAGGTACAAAATTATAAGATATTAATGAAGTATTAAAGAAAAAATGCATTTTAATGAAATGAGTGGAAAGGAAACTGAAAATACAATTATTCAAAATATAGTACTACTCAAACAAATTTTTCCCTGAAATAGTTTTAAAAATCTAATATTTCTGATCAGATTTACTTTAAAAGATTGCTAAAATACCCTTAACAGCATTCTAAAAAGTTTATAACTATGGAGAATACAAAGTTTATTGCTTATAAAATCTAGAATTTAGGATAAAGTCTGTACTGAGAAAAAAACTAAATAATTAACCAGGATGACGGAAACATCACATATTCTAATTTAGAACAATGACGGAGACATCATATACTCTAATTTAGAGTTTTGAAATAATTTTCAAATGAATGTATGATAGATTTTTTTACAGACCAAGAAAAGCAGCTCATAGGTTTTTTTTATATATGATGTAGAAAAAGTTTGTATTGAAAAAATTACATAGTAGGTTTTTTTATTTTTCTCATATAACTCATTAAAATGGGATGTAACTGACAACTGGACTTACTTTTATTGTGTTTTGTTTCTCTTTTCAGTTATATGAGGGGAAAAAAAATTTAAACACAGCTTGACTGACAAAAAATTAAAAACGCAACTTGCTACCATATTGTTCCTTTTTAATATTTTAAATTTTTATGTTTTGCAGCCTATTACACAAAGGATTTTAATTTAACATTACATGTTTATACAAAACTACACATACTAAATCAAGAAATATGTAGTATAAATAGAATGTTAAACACATTTAAATTAAAGTCCATATAAAATTTCACATTAAGTTTTTACCTGCTTGCTTCTTTCATCCAGAAGTTCTACAAATTTTGCAGGAAACCAGCCTCTGAGCCCGTTTAATTCTCCTATCCAGCAGTGCTCATCTTTTTGACTAATAATCTAATCAAATAAAAATAAATAAATAAATAAAACACAATAAAAGTTAGAATAAAAATAAACTAAAGGGGAGTAAATTAATAAAAGTTTAATAGTTTAAAACAAATGGTTAGCCCAGCTGGATTTCACATCATATTAACTTCTGAGATGAATATGTTATTTCAGCTGATATATTTTTGAACAATCCAGTTAATGGTTTTGGCATACACCATAATTCTTATATTCAGTAATAATTATTTTGAAAAAATATATAAAACAATGCCCAATGAAAAAATGCTTCAAAATAAAATATTTATCATTTTTAAAAACTTGTGGGCTATTCCCACTGCATTTGGTCTGCATGATTTATCAGTTTTTTTTATCTAACAATACAATTCAACCCTGTGAGAAAATGTTTTTGAGCTATCTGCGACAAAATTCTCTAGCACTAATATATTTCTGCATTATACTTTTAATGATAACAAACATATATGCTACTAATTTAAAATAACAAAAAAGCTGTGTTTACAAAAAAAACTTTTTACTTGAACATGTAATAATTTTTGAAACTAATTCACGCTAATCAGATTCCTCAAACACGTGCTCGGTTTTGAGATTAAGTTGTAATAAATAATATCGTATAAATATATCAGATTTAAAAACTATAGAGAAATCAATAGCAATAACTGCCAAAAATTCGATATAATTATTGCCTTAAAAAGTAAATAATCCAATGCACAATTCAAATTTTTCATGCAGTGTTTTCACTACAGAGCGAGAACGCGAGATTCTCGCATATTTTTTTCTTTTCTCGCATTAAAAAATGATTACCGCGAGAAATTCGCTCATTCTACAAGCCAATTTCAAAATTCGTGAATTTCTCGCATTTTGAAAAACATTTCTCATTGCGCNCGTGAAATTAACGTAATTTTAACGTAAGCCCAAAACCTTATAACGGACGAACGGATTTTTAACGTTTATTTGCCCTTTCATGCTGCATGGGATTACATTGATTTACGATACTATTGGCGTAAATTGAGCGAGTCAAAAAGTGATTATTTAAATGCATGATTCCAATATTACGTGTAAATTTCTGTAGAAAAGATAAGCAATTTCTTTTTTAACTTTTAAAAAGAAAAATCTTTCTGCAAGAACTCTAACGTTCTGAGACAATGTCGCTTTGTAACTGCGATTCTGCCACGGGTAATTCATATAAACCATAAACTTTTATTTCAATAAATGTGTTCAATATATAAACTCAGTCATTGGTTTTTACAGTAAGTATGATGTTAAAATCTGTTAATTATCTGGATTTCAATAAAATGAAAACTATAATTCCTTAAATTGATGATAAATATATACATACAGAAAATAAAATAAAAACAACTTACAGTTATAATATCATTTTTTCTAAAACCTAATTCATCATCATCATGTCTTTCAAAGTCAAGACAAGCCTTAGCACGCCTTCTTCTATTTCGAGCAACATTGGCAAATATTTCTTGATCTCTAGCATGGCCGTCCATACTGTAATCAGCAGTAAGATTCTGGTAAAATAATAAACAAACCTCAATAAAAATAAGTGCAAAACATTGAAAACATTAATTAATATTCGAACATTAAAAACACATTCAAGGTGTAAAATAAAATGTTTACCACGGTCACTTTGTTTACAGTTATTAGATGCTAGAAACAGTAATGGAGTTAAAACACACACAGTAAAACTCCAGGAGAAGAAGAAACAAAAACTGTACAAAAAAAAACATGAAGTAATGATGTATAATCATACATTTAGAAATAATATTTTCCCCACATTGATAAAAATTTTAATATTAATGCAATTGAGAGCAGTGGTGTTGGTACTTGAAATACTAGACTCAGGATTTTTCTGAGAGCTTGTCTATGACTTAACTTATGCCCTTTTAAAACCTTAAATAAATCCTAAACTTAGATTAATATTCTTAATAAGTAAATGTAAATTTGAATTTCGATTTATTTATGTGCAATTCTAATTAAAAATATTTTGTTTAACATTACATTTTAAATTACATCATAACTAATTTTATATAATGAGTAATTAGTTTTTTTTAATTTTTTATTTTAATAAATGTTACAATGTAATTTTGTAGTATGTTATAACTTTAACAATGCCATAATATTAATTTAAAATATGTATTGTTCCCATAAATATTTGTCTAAATCATTTTTATAACACTAAAATAATTATAAACTGTCAGACCTAATTTCCAACTAATTTTTAGGTCAGAATTTAGCAATTTTTCTGGCACTGACTCTATAGCATTGATGCAATTTTTTTGAAATCAAAATTCAAATTTTCTTTTCCATACTTAAATTTATTACTTTTTAGGTTTACTTTTTTAAAAAAAGTAAACACTTCACACAACAAGCATTTTGCAATAGATTTTTCCCCAAATCTTATATTATATAAAACAAAAGAGTATAATATAATAGATTAAGAAAAAAAATAGTATACCACTTTAATCTTAGGATCTACAGATTGAAAATGACGAGCTACTTGCAAAATAGCTTCTCTTAAATCCACCAGAATTTCTGTCTGTCGAACATTTTTACTTCGAATATCTTCTTCTGTTTCACCATCACCAAAGATTATTAGTTGTAGCATAGATTTTGACCGTTTCAATTGCCTCCGATTAAGATGCTACAATTTTAAACATTTATAATCATCAGCCATGCAATCTANCTAAACGTTACAATGTAATTTTGTAATATGTTATAATTTAAACGATGTCACAATATTAATTTAAAATATATATTGTTCCCATAAATATTTGTCTAAATAATTTTTATAATACTAAACTAATTATAAACTGTGAGACCTAATTTCCAACTAAATTTCAAGTCAGAATCTAGCAATTTTTCTTGGCGCCAACTCTATAGCCATGACGTAATTTTTCTTAAAATCAAAATTCAAGTTCTCTTTTGGCATACTTGAAAAAATTCATTACTTTTTAGGTTTATTTTTTTTTTGAAAAGTAAACACTTCATGCAAGAAGCATTTTGCAATAGATTTTTCCCTAAATCTTATATAAAATAAAAGAGTATAATATAATAGATTAAGAAAAAAAATAGTATACCACTTTAATCTTAGGATCTACAGATTGAAAATGACGAGCTACTTGCAAAATAGCTTCTCTTAAATCCACCAGAATTTCCGTCTGTCGAACATTTTTACTTCGAATATCTTCTTCTGTTTCACCATCACCAAAGATTATTAGTTGTAGCATAGATTTTGACCGTTTCAATTGCCTCCGATTAAGATGCTACAATTTTAAACATTTATAATCATCAGCCATACAATCTAATATATGATGAGTACTAGTTTTAAGAGCATTTTTTAAATTAAATAATAAATATTTCGAAACAACAATTCTATTAAGTAAAAATACTATGCTAAAAATTTGAAGAAAAAAAAAAGAATTTTTTAGAATCTAATTAAAAAAAAAAATTATTATTAAAATTTTTTTATTTTATCTAGAACAATGAAGTGAAATAAGAGACAAATAAGTAATTTTACTCAAGAAGAGCAGTGAAACTTAACAACTCCACAGACATGTGACTAAACTTAAAAAACATTGAAATAAAAAATACAATGTCAATTCGGTAAACAATGTCAATTCGTTATACAATGTCAATTCAATAAAAATTAAAACATAAAAATACTGAAAACACTCATAAATAATAACTGATTCAAGTAAAAATACTGAGAAACTACACGTTTGATTACATTTATTAAACTTAATTGAAAGCCATCCAAATGTTTACTACAAATCAATTAAACTGTACTTAAACTTATAATATTCAGAGTGAAATGCTGAGTAAAAAATCATTATTTATAGTAATAACTCAAGCTAAAGGTAATGCTAGAATTTAATCATTGCTATTATTTTCAGAAATTAGTTCAGGGAAAGGGAAAAAATATTAAATTATATAATATTGATGAATAATAATGATTATAATTAATATGACTATAATAATAATAATTATAATTAATATGACTATAATAATAATAATTATAATTAACACTATAATAAGAAAATTACAGAAATAGTTTTTTTTATAAATAATAGATAATTAAAACAACTTATTTCAGCATTTTTTCAAATAAAAAAATAAGAAATTTGTCATGACTAATGAGAAAAATATATAACTCCACTTACCTGTTTTGGAAGATTCCTCGCATTTTCAGGATTAAGCAGGGCACCTTGATCAGCCATTAAATATGCTAGGTGTTTTCGTCTATGAGTTTCAAGCGTCATGTCAGTCAAGGAGCCTGCAAGGTCAAATGATACCTCAAAGAGCTTGTCAACATCTTCAATTTCACCAGGTATGTCGGACAGAGCATTGAATATTTGAGCAGAATTTTCTAATGTTCTGAGATCACATTCCTAAAAATTTAAATAGCAAAATTATACCTACAAGAATACTCATTTAATAAAAAATACAGAGCTTTCCATTTAAAAATAAATTTAGATTAAACTACTTATTAACTTGAAGTAAACATATAAACTAAAATTTACATTCATCTAAAAATTATAATGCAAATTTCTTTATATGGTAAAATACTTGAAACCAAGACTAGTTAATAGGTAGTAAAATAATAGTTGCATTTTCAGTTTTTTTGTATTTAATTTTGTTAGT
Organism: Parasteatoda tepidariorum; assembly: GCF_043381705.1. Lineage (NCBI taxonomy): Eukaryota > Metazoa > Arthropoda > Arachnida > Araneae > Theridiidae > Parasteatoda > Parasteatoda tepidariorum. Next base: position 73,815,150 of record NC_092211.1, on the reverse strand, counting down.
ACTAGTAATTTTTTATTATCCTAAATATTCAGCACACAAAACAAAGTTTAAATTTGTCCACAGTACATAATGGGTTTAGTATATTAAAAACTAGTATCTGAAATATAAAAATCAAAGAATATAAATATCAAAGCATTTACTTTAAATATTATTAGAGGGGCACACATTTAATAATAAAGAAGAAAATGTCTCATTCAGTTGTTGAAATTATCAAGATGAAAACATTTTATGGAATGTAGGGATTTTAAGGAAGCAATATAGTTCTGTTCCTTTTTTCTATCTAATGTTAAATTAAATTTTGGTTTTTCTCAGTAACAAAATACAGAATGTTTTTTTATTATTTGTAAATAGTACAAATATATGTTACAAACAAAAAAAGATATGTATAACATTGTGAAGAACTGTAAAATAACAAATAAGTTTTTCTAAGAAAAAAAATTAAAAGCCCTAAAAAAATCTAGATTTGTTATGCATTAAAGTATATTTGTTTAAAGATTATGTAAAAATTAATAATTAAAGAACGTACTTTTTTTAATTTAGTGAAAGAGTTTCAATTCCAATCAATTTTGAAGCTAAAGTACTTTGAAAGAAACAAGTTAATAGATTTCAGAGCACAATTAGTCACTAGTAAATAAATACTAGCAAGTACGTGTATTATATAGCAATTTGTGATTGTTACCTATGTGAAATGAATTAATATCTCATAAGTGATAAAAATATTTAGAATAATACACAAATCGATGGTGTTTTACAACATGAGCCTAGCCAGAATTTCAGGTTTAGTGATGTTACATTTTAAAAAAGATGAATGTAAACTAAAAGAATAAAAATGATGCTTAGAATTTTATCTCAAAATTTTTTCAATCTTTAAGAAATATGCGTGATGCAAAATATAGCAAAATATATAGCAGATAGTACAAAATTATCTAAAAACTAGTACTTATTTTAATAATGCATAACTTCATACATTATTCATTTATTTTTTGCTTTGAAACTATAAGCATGCTCATTTTTTCAAAAAATAAATTGAGGATGAATATAAATAACAAAATGTTGTTTTATCTTCATAAAATTAGTTAATACTATGTATCTTATAAGAATTAGATAGGAAAAATAACATTTTAATATTTTAGAAATCAAACTTTTTCCTTCTTGCCTAGATATAAAGATAACTATAAGAGATTTGGGAAATTTTAAGCCAGTATTCAACTATCTCACATAGTGTATCCTTCATTGTACAAAAAAGTATTGAAAATAATTTCTTTGAAATAAAAGTCGGAAATCTTCTAAATTTTAGTAAGTCCCAAATTTCGCTAAAAATTGGCAGAACTTCATGCTTGAATTTAACAAAGAACTTTACATTAAAATATAATATAACATTTACTTCATAACAAGACCAAATAAACAAGACTTAAATAAAATATAAACACATAATAATATATATAATAAAAGTTATACAATTATAAAATAAAATCTAAATGCCTAAAGCACTTACTTTGATTTTTAACATTCCTAACGTAACTTGAAAAAGAACAATAGAGCCTTCGTAGAAAAACAAATCCCAGATTCTTAAAAGAATTTTTGTGTGGACAACGCTAGCAAACAGTGTGAGGGACCAATGGAGGGTAATCAAAGAGAGTTCTGCAAAAATTAGTGGATTTTATATACATAATATACTTAAAGTTCACCTAAAAGAAATTTGTTTAATTTAACTTCATTAGACATAAAAAAAAGAATAGTTAAATGGAAATGCATTGATAAATTATTTAATCCTTAAAATAAAAATGAAAACTAAAATAACAAAAAAGGAAGAAATTTGGATAACAAAATATAAATTTTTTAAATCAAGCTTTAAAAAATTCAATAGTTATAAATGAGCTAATTCAGATTGGCCAGTCAATTGGGGAAACCTTAGTTTATAATCCTTCTTTGCTAATTTCCTTAATAAAACAAAATAATTTGAAAATCATAGAAAAGTGCAAATCATTTTAAATAATATATTAGAAAAAACAAACAAACTATTTTAAATATTTCATACAGTTGTGCTCTATTTAACTAAAACTTAGTTCTAATTTAATTTATCAGACAACACTTTTTTAAATAACTTTTTAAGGCAATAGAAATTATTATTTTCATTTGTAATAACAAAATCAGCTGGGCAAAAATTTACACTGAAAACTTTAAATCCATTTGTTCTCTGTATTAACTTTATTATAACAAAATTCTTAAATACAGTCATTAATTTAAAAAAAAACATAATTATTTAACAACAAATTTTACATTTAAAATAAAATAAAACAGAAAGGCAAGTAAGAATATGGTAAGTTTAAAAAGTTGACTAGTTTTAGAAATCCTTTAAAAAAAGTAATCTTCTGTAAAAAAAGTAAACTGCCTGAATATTTTAATGAAAAAATGCTACGACCTGTAAAACTTGCTAAGAGCATTATCTTAAAAAACAAATTTTATATAATTCCACTTAAAATTCTTTAAAAGATTATTTGAGATGAAACTTTAATTACACTTCTTAGAAATAGTATTAGAACTTAGAGAAATAAATGTTAATAGAAATAAGGAATTTTTAAAACTCACTTCACAAGCAGAAGCAAATTATCAATCGAGAAGAACTGGATAAAATTAGTTTTCAAATAATGATTTTGATTATGAACTGAATTTAATATATATTTATAAAGCTTGAAAATTGCTTTTACTTAATTTATAAACTATTAAAATATGCTGTACTAAATATCTAATAGTTGAAGGGATGAAAATTTTAAACGTTTGAATTCTTAATTTATAACAAAGCTCTTTCTCAGAACTGCAGTAAGGTCTAAAAATATTAATCCTAATGTTGTTAAATTAATAAAGAATTATTGCTAAAGAAATGTAGAAAACCATACGTAAAGTATTTGGTTAAACAGCTGTTATTTTATAATTTAAGCTTGAAAAAAATAATAACAAGTAAATAATAAAATAATAATAATAAAGTATAAATAGAATAAACAGAATAGAAATAGAATAAATAGAAATATAAAACAGAGTTTTAAGTTTTATTCTATTTATACTTTNGTAGGTTTATAACAGTTTAGTTACTTAAGTTCATTTTGAAATTTTGTTCTAAAATCTATAAAACGCAATTTTTTATAGTTTTTGAAAGCAAACGATAATATTATTTTAAATTTTTAAATAAAATTTTAACTTCAAAAATTAAACCCTTTTTTGCCATGTAACCATTTCTCAAAAGTATGCATTATGTTAGACAAAAGTAAATTTTTCACAAATATGCAAAAAAACATGCATATAAATATACTTGAAAAGGATTAACGCTTTATTTGTAGTTGCCATAATCGTAGTCAATTAGAGTATTCCGTGTCCATTTTTGTTGACCAGTGAAATTATTCAGTTATTCTTGACTAATGAATAAAGGATACTGAATAACGAATAATAAATGATTTATTCTTTATTCAAAATATTTCTGACTAATGAATAAATCTTTATTCATCATTCATTATTCAGATTTTGAATTATTATTCATCATTCTTTATTCATTACTCTGTATGACAAATGCCCATCTCTGGGTTTAACAATAAAAAAAACGGCTTTTTGTAGCAATTCAGAAAACCGGAAAAATCAGTTATCCGGAATAGCGATGGTCCCGATTGTTCCAGATAATTGGTTCCCTACTGTACTTTTTTCTTAATTTTGTGAAAGATTTTCCAATAAATTTTGAAGCAAAAATACTTTGAAATAAATAAGTTTATAGTTTTTTTTCAGAACGCAATTAGTAGATAAATACTAGCAAGTACATCCATTATATAGAAATTTGTAATTGTTACCTATGAGAAATGAATTAATATCTCTGATTAAAAACAATTAGAATAATACACAAATAAATAGTGTTTTACAACATGAGCCTAGCCAGAATTTCAGGTTTAGGGATGTTACATTTTAAAAAGGATGAATGTATACCAAAAGAAAAGAAATGGTGTTTAGAATTTTATTTCGCAATTTTTTAAATCGTTAGAAAATATGTATAAAAAAGTTTTCACATTAGTTCACCAAAATAATTAGCAGATAGTACAAAATTATCTAAAAACTAGTACTTATTTTAATAATGCATAACTTCTTACATTTTTCACTTATTTTTTTGCTTTGATACAACTATAACCATGCTCATTTTTCCAAAAATAAATTGAGGATAAATGTAAATAACAAAATGTATTTTTATTTTAATAAAATTAGTTAATACTGTGCATGTTATAAGTATTAGATAGGAAAAATATAATTCTAATATTTAAGAAATCAAACCTTTTCCTTCTTGCCTAGTTATAAAGATAACTACAAGACATTTGGGCAATTTTTAAGTGAGTATTCAACTATCTCACATGGTGTATCCTTCGTTGCACGAAAAAAAAAAATTCTTTGATATAAAAGTTGGAAATCTTCTGAATTTCAAAGTCCCAAATTTTGGCAAAAATTGGCAGAACTTCATGCATGAATTTAACAAAGAACTTGTCATTAGAATATAACTTCACTTACTTCATAACAAGATCAAATAAACAAGTCTTAAATAAAATATAAACACATAATAATATATATAATAAAATTTAAACAATTATAAATTAAAATTTAAATGCCTAAAGCACTTACTTTGATTTTTAACATTCCTAATGTAACTTGAAAAAGAACAATAGAGCCTTCGTAGAAAAACAAATCCCAGATTCTTAAAAGAATTTTTGTGTGGACAACACTAGCAAACAGTGTGAGAGACCAATGGAGGGTAATCAAAGAGAGTTCTGCAAATATTAGTGTGGATTTTATTTTACATAATTTATTTACATTTCAACTAAAAACAAATTTGTTTAAGTTAGCTTCATTAGACATAAAAAAAAGAATAGTTAAATGAAAATATATGGATTAAATTATGTAATCCTTGAAATAAAAATGAAAACTAAAAAAACTAAAAAAGGAAGAAAATTTCTGTAACAAAATACAGTGGAACCTGTCTAAATTGACCTCCCTCGGGACCAAGTCAAATGGTCACTATATAAAGGTGGTCACTTTATGAAGACTCTTTAAATAAAACTTGAAGAAAATGGTCACCTTACTCAGGTGCTCACTTTACCCAGATGGTCACTTTTACAGGTTCCAATGTATAAAAATTGTTATATGAAGCTTTTAAAAAATCAATAGTTGTAAATTAGTCAATTCAGATTGGCTAGTTAATTGGGTAAACTAATTTCTTTAATAAAACAAAATAATTTGAAAATCATAGAAAAGTGCAAATCATTTTAAATAATATATTAGAAAAAGCAAACATACTATTTTAAATATTTTATACAGTTGTGCTCTATTTAACTAAAACTCAGTTCCAATTTAATTTTTTAGACATCATTTTTTTAAATAACCTTTTCAGGTAAAGGAAATTATTATTTTCATTTGCAATAACAAAATCAGCTGAGAAAAAATTTACATTATAAAATTTAAATACAGTCAATTAAAAAAAAACATTTATTTAACTACAAATTTAACATTTAAAATGAAATAAAACAGAAAGGCAAGTAGGAATATGGTAAGTTTAAATAGTTCAGTTGTTTTAGAAATCTCCATTTCAGTAAAAAAAAGTAATCTGCCTGAATATTTTAATGAAAAAATGCTACGGCCTGTAAAACTTGCTAAGAGCATTATCTTAAAAAACAAATTTTATATAATTCATTCCACTTAAAAAATTGTTTGAGATGAAACTTTAATTATACTCCAGCAGAGAAAGTACTAGAACTTAGAGAAGTAATTGCTAATAGAAATAAGGAATTTTTATAAAACTCACTTCATAAGCAGAAGTAAATTTTTAATCGAGAAGGACTGGTTAAAATTAGTTTTCAAATAATGATTTTGATTTTGAACTGAATTTAATATACATTCACAAAGTTCGAAAATTGCTTTTATTTAATTTATAAACTTGCTTTTATTTAATTTATATGTTGTACTAAATATCTAATAGTTTAAAACAAGGGATGAAAATTTTAAACGTTTGAATTCTTAATTTATAACAAAGCTCTTTCTCAGAACTGTAGTAAGGTCTAAAAATACTAATCCTAATGCTGTTAAATTAATAAAGAATTACTGCTATGAGATGTAGAAAACCATACGTAAAGTATAAACAGGTTAATTTAATTAAGTATTTGGTTAATTTGAGTTCAAAAAAATAATAATAAATTAAAAAAAATTATAAAATAAAACTTAAAACAGATTTTTGTTTCAAGTATCAACCAAATAATTCAAAATTTTGCTTTATTTTATAATTTTATTACAGTATACTCTCAATATCTCTAAGTTAAAGGGATGCTAAAAAAAATTGAGATAACAAGTTCAAAACTAAATATGTTCTAAATAGTAGAAAAATATATTTTAAAATACTACTCTAAAAAGTAAAGTCATTAAACATAAAATTAACTACTAATAAATATGCATGTAATGATAATTGACTATAAGTCTAAATGCAATGATAATTTTATTTTTAAAAGTAAGACAAAAGCAATCATGCATTAAATAGAAAATAATTGATTTACAATAAACTTATATTCTGATTTTTTCAAAAAAATTAATTTTCTATTTAGAAAAAAAATTTGACAAAACTAAGTTTTAATAAGGAACTCTTCAACATAGGAATTTAAATTAACATTTGGTAGATATATAATACCAGAGGGAGAAATATTTTTTTGACATAACAAGGTTTTGGAGGCATCAAAGTACTAGAGTATACTGCATTATCATTATTAATCAATTTCAACTTTCTTACCTATATCATGTTCTTTGAGAACAAGGTCTAAGTCTGGAAGTATACATGAAATTAAAGTGACTAATACACGTTGATCTGCTTGAACTCCAATCAGAGTACTAGAATAATAAGAAGCTGGTAATAAATCTTCTACAATAGTACACATTAGCCAAAAGGCCTCTTCTTCTTCTAAAAACAGCAATAATAATGCAGCAATCTGAAAGAAGAGAACATTTCATTTTTTAAATAGATAATCTTAATATTTTTTTTTACATACATAATACTATGATCATGTATGAATGCTAAAACTGCAACGTCATGATTAAAATTTTAAAATAAGTAATCAAAATTAATGAGCTTGTGATGTCAGGCATGAGATTGCAAAATTTAAAATAAATGAAAGAATGAGAACTATTGAAAAGAAAAAATTAAGAAGATTGTTTTTGTGCAAGGAATTTGTTAAAGAAAGTTTTTTTTAAAATGCTGCTCTTGAGGTTTAAAACATAAAACTTAATACAATAATAATTTGCAACAAGATTTATTTTAAAAATTTTTATCCAGAGTATTCATTTATAAATGATAGATGAATAGATCAGAAAAATACAGTACTTAAGAAATTAATGAACTACTACTAAGTTACTTACACAAAATTAATAAAATTAAACTATTGTATATAAGAAAGAATAAAATTATTAAAGTGAATATCAAAAAATTTAAAAGCGAAATTGACCTTAGAAACAACCTTAGTTCAATTCACACAACATAAAACTTAACAAAAGCTAATTTATAAATAGCTCTCTAATAAATTACATTGAAAAATCCTAAATGTCAACACATGGCTGTAATCTTAATAATTTAAAGTTGATTTTGATTAGTTTTTAACGATTTTGAAAAGTGCACAACACAGCTTTTAAATAGTGTGGTAATTTTAAAAATTCATCAGACATAAGAGGAAAAAAATGGAAAGTCATTAAAGAAAAAAAGAGAGAAAATTATAGAAAAATAAATGTTTTCTATGTATCACAAGGTTGAATTTACTTTTGAGGTGGGCAAAAAATTAATAGAATTTTATTTAAAGTAAGAGTATACTTTTGTTTTAAACCATGAATTATTTGGTGCTAAAATAACGTAAAAATAAAAGGAATAATTGTGTACTGTCTGCATTGAATGATTTTATTAGCTTGGACAGGTTCTGTTAAAGGCTTGTAAAAGAATTAAGGTTTAACTGTAATAGAATTAAAATAAAAACGTTTGAAACAGAATTAAATGCTAATTGAAAATATGGTAACTATTAAGTTGTGCTGCTAAACTGAATTAAGTAAAATAAGTTTATTCAGAATATGTTTTAAAGCTGTAACAACTCCCTTTAAAGGACAAAATTGCATAACTTTTCAATTGTTATGACTATTTTTTTCTTTAAAAATTAACCTTTTATTAGTATAGGTAGTAATAATCAAGCTTTTATTAGTATTATTAATTACTGTTCCTGGATAAGACCTCAGAAAGTAACAATATGTCAAATATGTGAATAAAAAGTATGGTTTTTGAAAAGAATTATGGTAGAGAGATAGTCAGAACAACAAAAGTAGTAGAATAGGTTTAGCATAATATTTACCACACCAGTTCCTTGACAATAGCCGATATCCGGGTAAAGCCAAGCGAGTCCCCTTAAAATTCTTCGTAAACGAGGAATTCCAGTACTATTCATATGAGAAAAGCATGCATTGCTCGGAAGGGTTCTCAAAAGATCCTGAAAAATCAAAGTAATATTCTTTAATTATAAAACATAAGCATAAAAATCTAACAAAAAATGTAATAATGGCAACATAAGTGCTTAATATAGCAATGTCTCACAGAAATTAAAATTAATTCATGAAATTAAAATTCTATAACAGTTTCAGATGCATATCTGTCATACTTCAGGTTTTAAGTCTTTATTTTTATATTCAGCAATAAAACTACTAAATTAAAGGCTGTTGTTACAAAACGGATGGTATGGGGATGATATATGGTATGTAAGTATGGGATAACTATATATTAGCAGTTTACACAAAAAAAGACTTCAAATTATCTCAGGTAGTAAGATATTGGTATGAATAATTTACAATAAAAGTCGGACTCCTTGTAAACTAAATTTTATAAGTTTAAACGACAAATTTAAAAGGTTAACACGTTTAGAATCATATGCTATAAAGAGTTTTTTTTTTTTTTAATAATCTGAAAATAATAATAATTAAGACACATTAAAATACTTTTCAGTAGCAAATTCTTTTACAACAACAGTTTGTAAGGCGCAAAGGATTTAGCAGCCAAATAAATCTTCTAATAAAATTAATGAGTTTTCTCAATACTCTGTCATAGTAAACCCCAATTTAATAAGCAATGTAACCCATTTTCTTCTCCATTTTAATTAAATGGGCAGAAACCAACCTAGGATTTCTATCTTGCTATTTTTGTGACGAATTTTACATTTAATCATCTGTCCTCTGCTGTGAAGTAAATAATTTGGGGGAAAACAAGGCAAACCTATATTTATTTATCATTTCACTACTAATTTTTGAATCTAGACCTGTCTTGTTCTAAACCCCTCGATAGAAGTCCTACTCAAATTTTTGTGAATAACTGCAGCTCAATCAAACATTTTGAGAAAAAATACAGTTTACTTAAAACTAAGTTTTTGATATAATGTTAAAAAAGTTCGCTTTTAACTTTAAATAGACAATAATATTCATGAAATAGTACTCATATTTAATACCAATACTTAACAAGTTGTTCCTGAAGCATGGTAGAAGTAATTTATTATTATAAAGAATTATTTTGGGAAATATTGCTCATTTATTAAAAAGATTTTTAAAAAAAAATTTGGGAAGGCTAACAATAATAAAAAAATGTACTTCTTATAAGATGAAATGGTAAGGAAAAACAGTTCAACTACTACAGTCTAGTCCATATAATGAACCTGCGATTAAGTGAACACTCGGTTATAGGGAATGTTTTCAGTGGTCTTGTCCAAACTGTTATTCAACTAATCCTGTTTCATACGATTATAGTGAGCAACTGATAAATCAACAGTTCGTTTACAGTGAACTGAAATTTCTTTTTTTGCAGTTAGTTAAATGAATGATACAAAATCTTTAATTTATGTGGTAAGTTGTAGTAAAAGTATATAACTATGACTTATAATTAAAAATGAAGTGATACACATTATAAGGAAGTGTTTAAGATGAGTCATTTCGATTAAATGAATAATGCTAGTTGTTTCAAAAACGGATCCACAGGAGCATGAATTGGTTTTCAAACGATTGGAATAATGTCTTTTTTTTCTTCGAAAATAATGAGAAACATGGATAATTTACTAATAAAAAACTTCAAAAGTGACGAAAATTGAAAAATTAAATGGCTAGAATTTTCTAGCAAATTTTTGTTACAGAGTGACAACAACTTCATTGAAAGGAAAATATTTCGAAAGTTTCCCATCCCGGAAATATTTCGCATTCCGATTAAAAATTTCATTATAAAAAGAAGTTTGATATAAGCAAATTTCTTTGAAAAGAGATTTAACATATTTAGTTTGTTAATAATTTATAAAGCAAATTACGTAATATTTCTATTACTATTTTTAACAATAGAACAAGATGTTTTTTCAAAGAATTTACATTTAGTAAACTATAATTTATAGTGGACTTATTGCTGCGGCCGCAGACAATTCACTATAGCAGAATCCAACTGTAATAGGATTCAAATGGAAAATCTCGAAAATACCATTACCATTTGAATTCTATTTCTGTTTTTTTTTCTATTACTATTCTTAAGGCCCTGATTTTGCTTGTAGGATTTCAATGTAAATGCCAGTAAACATTAGGGTAATAGAATAGAAATATAAACTTGAAAAATTAACCTCAAATTTTTCTATTTTTGAACACATCAAACAATTAATACCAGGATCAAACTTTAAGTTAGTCTAGGAGAATTTCAAACAAATAAAAACACAAAGTGATTGTTAAATTTTAAAAAAAATATATATTATTTATGTTCTTAAAAAAAATTACATTAACATCTTAACAATGCATAATTGAAACAATCATATTAATAAATACAGATTCCAAACAAATACATACTTTTTCTATTTGCTTTGATGTCATCACATGATCATTTGAACTTGCTTTCACAACATCTTTATAAGTTAAATTGCATGAAGTTTTCTTTTTCATCGCTCCAGACAATCTCAACCATAGCTGAGGCCTCAGTGAGTGTGGAATCCCCTGACGAATCATCGCACCAAGTTTGTCTGAACGTGATAAGTAAGCCTCCACCTTCAATAAAAACATTATAAGTTAGACCAACATGTTAGATCATAACCTACAACTACAACCGAAGCGGATTAGTAAATTAAACATTCATCAAATCATCAGCTTTAATAGGCATTCATTCTAATAAATCATTATTAATAAGTAAATTAAACATTTATTTAATGAAAGCAAGAAATAAATTAATCATCACTTAAGGCCAAATCAATTTTTAAAAAAAATGTAATTGTCAAACAATATTTCTCTGATGAATAAATCAAGTAAAATCAGTTATCCTGCAAGGAAGCAATAAGACCTTATCCCAAATTTGATATAAAAGACAATCAAGTTAAAAGTATTTTTTTTTAATACTGATTGCATTATTCTAAATAACTAACCTAACATATATTCCATACAAGTTTGCCTGAACAAGACAGTATTAATATAATCTTTAAAAATTAAATAAAAACTGCCTTCTTAATCTCATTATTATTAGTATTTCATAGTGTTCGTAAATAAGGTAGAGATTTTTAATTATAAAATTGTTCTTGTTATACATTAGCAGCTGTATAAGACACTTTATGATACTTTATTTCCAAACAATATGATATATATAAGCGAGAAAAATTTCAAAAAACTATAAAATTAAAAATATTTTTTAAATTAACAGAACAATAAAGCTATATGAATTGATAAGAACATTTGTCATTGAACAAACATTGAAAAAAAAATAGATTGAACAAACTTCAAAAAAAGACATTTCTAATATTACCTGAATATAGAATATTACCTGAATATATTACCTGAATATGAAAATAGAAAAGAGTTTTATTTTCTTATATTGATTGTGATTCATAAAAGTTTTTTATAGTTGTAAATAGCATTCTTAAAGTGTAGACAAATGAGCACACATGTTTGACAAAATTTCGTAAGTGATTAGATAGCAAAAGAAAGTTCTAACAATATCGAATTTACATAGTAAAGTAGATTTGAACAGTTTCGAAATAGTTAGTAACAGTTTTTAAATCATTAAAATACACATCTGTGAAGTATATCCTATTTTAAAAGTATAAATATAAATACATTAAAATCTTCAACAACAACAAAAAATCTAGAAAAATAAATAATGATTAATAATAAAAATTGCAAGGGTATTTTACTTTATCCCAAGTCAGATCTCCCACTTCATTATTATGAGTGAATTCTAAATAGGCAATCCACTGAAGACGATGTTGAGGATCTTCAACAAAAGGAATACTCAAAAGTTTACTAGAATTTTGTTCAGGACCATCTGCAATTGACAATATAAAAACAAATTACAAAATAATAAAAGAAATTTTTTGAGTATCAGACCAAGAGATATTTAAAAACGTTCAGGTATAACAAAATTAGTTGCTTTTAAAATATTCAGATCTTGTGAGTTTTATATCAAATACTGAACTAGTATTAATTTTTATTTCTGTGAAAATAGTTGCAAAAAAATCACATATCAAGGTCATTAATTAAGCCTTTTGTAATCTGAATGCTTCCAAGCAAAGATAATTTATATTGTTTATGTATTATTTATTCTAAAGGGAAATAGGGTATATAGGAAAACGTCCTTACAAAGATACTGGCCAACATGAAGATTAGTTTTGCATAAAAACTAAAAATCAAATTCAACTTTAAATTAATTTAGTGCATTCACAATACTTTAAATAACGTATTAAAATGATTTATGTCATTCACTACTGGATTTAAGTGATAAAAAATATTCTACGTTTTGATTATATATCTGACAAATCCTAATTTAAGTAATTAATAAGGACACAAAATTTTACTTCTTAACTTGGAGAGCTTTAATGCAGCGACCAAAATTAAAAAAATCTGAATTTACCTTACACAATAGCAAAAACACAAAATATGTCTAATTAGAAATTAAACACATTTTATTCAGTAGCTAAAATTGCGGCTAATTTAAATTTTTAAAATGCGTAGTGAGAAATATTTAACATTTTCTTAAATCCTTGACACTGAAAATTCTCTTTCAATTTAATGGAGGAAAAAAATACTGTTGCATCAAGTACTTTTTCACATATTGTCAAACAAAGTAAAACATAAGAAAAAGTAACAGTTTTAACAAGAGTTTTATTACTGATTTCTGCAACTGAATTGTTATCATTTGATTATGATAAATTAACAATTTCATTTACTTCAATTGCACAGATAGATAATATTTCATTAGAGGTGTCATAATCGCTGAATACAATAATTTTCTGGACAAGTTTTTATTTGAAATTACAATTGGACAAGTTTTAATTAAGTCAATTATTTGAAAAGCAAATCTAATTTGTTTAAATAATTCGTTAATTTAAGGTTTATCATTGATAAAATAAGGGGGTTTTACATTAAATTTAATAGGGGGAAAAGAAAAATTTGTTAAGTTGCAAAGTTTGATAAATTGTAGTTTGCTAAATTGTGACCTAACTAACTATATATATATTATTTGATCAATTTTACTTTTTACCATGACCCAACTTAAAGTAGTGGTCCAAAATAGTATATGTTTTGGAATTTTTATTATTCAGAAATGTTTGAATTTCAAAAGAAATTGAATGCTACATATGCTATTTTTAAAAAAATTCACGGTTTATTTATTATTTTTTTACAATTTAGAATTAATTCTTATACAAGTTTTTTCTTATCAAAATGTCAGATTTTCTTTTGAAAATTCCAGATAGAGTCCTAGATTTGACTTGAGCTTGTCCTTCAAAGAGAAGTTCTATTATCACAACATTTGATGTCACTAAATGTATAATTGCTCATACTTCTATTTTTTTTTAAAAAATCTATTTTATTTAGGGTGATGAAAAATCAAAATAAACAGAGGAGGTGCAGTCTTGTGGCACACTGCCACATTACAGTTCTGACTTACTTTCAGAAGACAGAGAAACTTTTGAGTCAAATACTGCCTTAAACTTGTAATGGCAAATAGCTTATTCTATAAAACTAAAATGCATTTGAATTGCATTAAAGTTAAACCTTTAACTCCAACCCCTTTCAGTCCAATGATAATAGTGCATTTAGCTGAACTATTTCAAACATAGCTTTCTAAAAAAGAATTTATCATAATAAGCTGGTATTATTTACTTCATTTAAAAAAATGGTATTATTTATTTCCTTTTTATAACTTTTAGAAAACTTTTGTTTTGTTTTAAAGTATAGAGGATTTTACTTAAAAACATTCCATATAATTGCATTCAAACAAATAATAAACTTAAGAATATTCATTTATCCAACTATTGAGCTAATTAAGAGCAAAATGCAATATAGAACACCAAACAATTTAAAAAAAACTAGCTATATCTATTAATTCATTATGTAGTCTCAATTTAAAACCCAGTTATCTCTAAAGATTATGTTAAAGTTTTCAAAGATATCTCATTTCAAAACCTATTGACAATAAATAACTGACAGCCTACTAAAAATGAATAGAAACAAATTTCATATATTCTCACAATTTGATACATTTTATTGATAATTATTGCTTCAGACAAAGTAAAATCTAATCAGTAAAAAAACATGAAACTTAGTTGATCATAGTTTACCTTCTTCATCTACACGGAATCCAAACTCATCAAAACGATAATCAGGGTGGCATTCAGAATCTTCAGGCTTGAAAATAATAAAAATTGTTTAAAACGTGAGTTACAATTACAGTCCAGGTTTGGAAATAATAAAAACTTTTCTAAATGTGAGACACAAATTAAAATTTGCTACATTATACATATTACAATACCTATCAATCTAGCAACTATTAATATTATCAAACTATATGCTTAGAGTTTATTTTTAATCAGACTTAATAAATGCTAGATTTCATTTAACAATTCAGACTTAAATTCTTAAAAGAAACTTTAAAAAAAAAACAAATTCTTTGCTTTATTACTGTTTTTGTGATATTTCTATTCACCAGCATTACATATAATAGCATAGGGGTCTGTGCAGGGTAAATGTATTACCGTTTAGAGGTACCTTCACAAATTCATCTTTAGGAAAAACGGTAGTTTCACAAATAAAAAAGTAAGTTCTCTTGCAAATTCCGTTCTCGTTGTTCTCTATGGAAAGGAGGAGCTTTTCTGCCAGCTGTCTTCTACGAAAAGGTAGCAAGTGTTTGGTCAGATAGATAGTGCAATATGGTATGTCTAACCATTAATTTATGCCATATCAAAGTGAGTTTTTTTTTCCGTGGAGTTTTTTAAAATGAAACGACGAGGCTCTCCTTCTATAAACTTTACAGGAAGTTGAAACTCAAACATCATCTTAAACACTATTGTAAGTTTATTCTAACATACCTTTATTTTTTTTATGAACCATTTTTTTCTCTGTGAAGCTTTTTTCTATATGATCCAGTTGAATGTTCACATAACTAAAAAAACTTTTAGTACTAGTTCTGTTAAATGAGCGCTTTTATTAAATTCAAGTTGAAATTTAACCGTGGATAATGATTTTTATGAATTTTGAAATTTGGATACAATTTTTAGCCCAAAATTTTACAATAGCAAAATTGTTTTTGTATATATGGGAAAAAATATATAGAAATTTACCAGTCATAAATGCTTTTCATTTTTAGTGACAATTTTTGAAAATACTTTCGTACTTTATCATATTTTCGTGTTGATTTTTTAATATAATTTTTAATTTTCACAAATTATGTCTAAATTTTCACAAAATAGGCACTTCTTCAAAAAACATAGACAGACTCCCGTAGTATTACATACTATCGACCTATATAGTATTACATACTATAGACCTATATAATTAAAATTGCTGAGATGACTGATAAAATAGTACTATCAATATAGATCAACAGTACTCTTATTCTTTAAAAAAGAATTCTTGATAGAAGCATTTAAAGGACACAATACCTTAATGAGAATGTCAACTTAAACAGGCTTTGATAAGATAGGACTTTGGTTACAGACACTGAGTAACAGAGTATAGATTTTAATAATTAAGAAAAGAACTTAGCTTATGAAGAAAGTCTTCTGACTGCATATAAAAAAAAATTTCTAATACTATCATTTATAAACATTACTATCTAAACATCTGCCATTCAAATCATTTCCATTTTTATAATACTAATAGTGTCCACATGGTAAATTGTACGAAGCAAAAAAAATTATATCAAAACTAGCTAAGCAGCTCAATTTACAAATTGCAAATTACATTATTTAATAAATATTGAATTTGAAACAAAATTATTTTTACAATTGTTTCCTTTATTCATACTTTTCTTTTTGAAAAAATAAATAGAGGCAATATGTTACATCCCTGTGGCAGAATTTTTTCTGACTTTCTGCGACTGACCTAACTAGAACCAATATCTTTCTGCAAGATATTTTTATCGTTATAAATGTATGTGTAATGAATTTATAATAATAGATGAAATTCGTGTTTATAAAATAAGTCTACATGCATAGAATAAAACTGTGTAGATTTTTTTTCTTAATTTCATAATATAAGTTCACATTTCTTAATAAGTTTAAATTGTTTAAGTATAAATTTGCATAATCTTCGATAATAACGAAAAGTTATAAATGTATAGATCTGCAGACAAAAATGCTTACTAGAGCATAAATAAAGATTACCCAGAACCTGTAATAAGATAGAACTTATAGAAATAGCTAAGAATGGACAANACCAAAATGTTTTGATAAATAATAAATGTGTTTTTTTTTTGTTATAGGTATTCTTTCTGATATTCTTGTACATTAAGTTATTCTTTGTCAGATAACTTACAGTACTTGTTTGATATAAAGTAATTTTATAAGCCTAATGGCATTTTAGCATTTTGCTAAAACTTTTTTTCAGATTTTAGTTTTTTTGCTAATGAATTTTTAGACTCAGCTTAAACCCTGGGCCTTCATAATACTTTACAGAGTGTATTAAAATTGTTTATGTCATTTATTACTGCATTTAAGTGATAAAAAATATCCTAAGTTTTGATTCGATCTCTGTCAGATCCTAATTTAAGTAATTAATAATGACACAAAATTTTATTTATTAAATTGGAGATCTTTAATGCAGCAACCAAAACAAATAAGAAAAATCTCAATTCCCCTTACACAATAGCAACAACACAAAAATATGTACAATTAGAAATTAAACACATTTTATTCAGTAGCTAAAATTGCAGTTAATTTAAATTTTCAAAATGCGTACTGAGAAATATTTAACGTTTTCTTCAATCCTTGACACAGAAAATTCTCTTTCAATTTAATGGATGAAAGAAAATACTTCATCATTTAAACACTGCTGCATCAAGTACTTTTTCAAATATTGTCAAACAAAGTAAAACATAACAAAAAGTAACAGTTTTAACAAGAGTTTTATTACTGATTTCTGCAACTGAATTGTTATCGTTTGATTAAGATAAATTAACAAATTCTTTTACTTCAATTGCACAGATAGACAATATATCATTAGAGGTGTCTTAATTGCGAAATTCAATCATATTCTGGACAAGTTATGGACTAGTTGGATATTGTGAAAATTTGAAAAGCAAATATAATCTGTTTATCCCATAAAAACGACGGGGTGAGGTTTCACCCTCTATTTCTCACTCCTGTGATATTTCTGGGATGGAGTGTACAGTAGTAACGCGCCAATAAGAATAAAACTAATTAATTTCTTTTGCCCGGAAAACATTTTATATCTCATTTTACACACCAGGATATTTCTAAGGTCATAGTGGAAGAGATGTAGGAAGGTTACTCGGTACTACTGTCCAGATTGCGACGTTGGCCTCTGTATCTCATGCTTTGAAATTTATCACACAAGAAAAAATTACTGATCTTTATGTATATCATACGTAAGTTTAATAAAATTTGTTTTTAATGTTTAAAACACATATTTTTCAAATTTTCCTAGCGTGCTGGAAAACCAACATTAAGTCATAGAAACCCTGAATGTTGGCTTTGTCTAAAAATTTAATTTTTCAAAATTTTAAGCTAAAAACATACACATATTTGTATATAATTTTCAGGGATAAAAAAATAGGCATTTTTATGATCGTTTTCTTGAAAATTAATTGATCGTTAGGGGTTTAAAATAGTGGTCTATATGTTTTGGAATTTTTATTATTCAGAAATGTTTGAATTTAAAAAGAAATTGAATGCTACATATGCTATTTTTTAAAAATTTCACAATTTATTTATTTTATTATTATTTTTTTATTTTACAATTTAGTGCAATTAATTTTTATTTTACAATTTTTACAATTAATTTTTTATTTTACAATTTATTTAATTTTTTCTTCCCATTAAAGTGTCAGATTTTCTTTTGAAAATTCCTGATTGTGTTCTAGATGTGACTTGAGCTTGTTCTTCAAAGAGAAATTCTATTATCACAACATTTGATGTCATTAAATGTATATTTTCTCATATTTGAAATGTAGATTCATCACTCTCATATTGAAGAGTGTTGAAAAACCAAAATAAGCAGAGGAGGAGCAGTCTTGTGGCACACTACCACATTACAGTTCTGACTTCCTTTTAATTAAAATTGCTGAGACAGAGAAACTTTTGAGTCAGGCATTAAACTTGTAATGGTAAATAGCCCATTCTATAAAACTAAAATGTATTTGAATTGCATAAAAGTTAAACCTTTAACTCCAATTCCCTTCAGTCCAATGATAATAGTGCATTTAGCTGAACTATTTCAAACATGGCTTTCTTGAAAACAATGCATCATAATTAGCTGGTATTTAAGGCCTGTTTACACGGTCCAATTTCTTGAATCCGAGAAATTGGACGGATTTCTCTGTCCAAGAAATTGGATGATTCGTTGACACTATCCAAGTTCTTGAATGTCGCTGATTCGTTGAAAGAAAAACTTGCGCATGCACATTGTTCATATTCAGCATTATAAAATAATACTTACATAAGTTTAAAATTACTAAATAAATTCAAATAAAATCATAATAACACAAATAAACCTCAACAGATCAATTTATTTGGACTAAAATATATGAAAACCCACAACAAAATGACATAATTTGCTGCCAGCTTGTTGACGTCACGAAACCTAAGACGCTGATTGGTTAAGGGGAAAAAAAACTTGAATGGAAAGTAGAACATGCTCTACTATCGTCCAAGAAGTTGGACCAAGTTCTTGGATGTTTGTTTACACGATCCAAGCTCAAAGCAAAACAAGTTTCCATCAATATCAATCAATCTCTGTCCAAGAAATTGGATTGTCTAAACAGGCCTTTACTTCATTAAAAAAAAACTGTTATTATTTATTTAATTTTTATAAGTTTTAGAAAACTTTGGTTTTGTTTTAAAGTATAGAGGATTTTATTTGAAAACATGTTATATAATTGCATTCAAACAATTAAAAAACTTAAGAATATCCATTTATTCAACTACTGAGATACTAATTAAGAGTAAAATGCAATATAGAACACCAAACAATTTAAAAAACTAGCTATATCTATTAAGTCATTATATAATCTCAATTTAAAACCCAGTTATCACTAAAGACTAACCATATTAAAGTTTTCAAAGATATCTCATTTCGAAACCTATTGACAACTGACAGCCTACTAAAAATATATAGAAACAAATTTCACAAAATCTCATAATTTTGATACATTTTATTGATAAGTTATTGCTTCACAAAGTATAATCAATTCAGTAAAAAAAAAGCATGAAACTTAGTTAATCATAGTTTACCTTCTTCATCTACACGAAATCCAAACTCATCAAAACGATAATCAGGGTGGCATTCAGAATCTTCAGGCTTGAAAATAATAAAAATTGTTTAAAATAAGAGTTACAATCAAATAAACATTTTAAAACAAAATACCTTCAATAATTATGGTTTTCAGACACAAATCAAAATTTTTATATTATAAATATTACAATTGTATCAATCTAGCAACTATTATTAACAAACTAAATGCTTAGAGTTTATTTTTAATAAATGTTGGATTTTATTTAACAATTCAGACTTAAATTTTTAAAAGAAACTTTTAAAAAAATTCTTTGCTTAATTACTGTTTTTGTGATATTTCTATTCACCGGCATTACATATAATAGCATTAGATATTATAGATCTATATAATTAAAATTGCTGAGATGACTGATCAAATAGTACAATCAATGTACTCTTATTCTTTAGAAAAGAATTTGTGATACGAGCGTTTAAAGGACACAATACGGCAATGAGAAAGTCAACTTAAACAGGCTTTGATAATATACGACTTTGGCTACAGACACTGAGTAACAGAATATAGGCTTTAATAATTAATAAAAAAATCTTAGCTAATGAAGAAACTTTTCTGAAAGCATATAATTAATTTTTTCCAACACTATCATTTATAAACATTACTATCTTAACATCTGCCATTCAAATCAGTTCCCTTTTCATAATACAATCAGCTGTTACTAATATTGTCTACATAGTAAATTGAACAGAGCAGAAAAAATTATATCAAGCCAAGCTGCTTAATTCACAAACTGAAAATTACATTATTTAATAAATATTGAGTATGGAGCAAAATTATTTTTACAATTGTTTCCTTTATTCATACTTTTCTTTTTGGAAAAATAAATAGCAGCAATACTTTACATAAAATTTTTTTTCTTTAATTCAGAATTAACACTAAGATTTTTTTTTAAATTTAATAATTTGAAGATTACTAGGAATATGCAGTAAAAAAAAATCGAACATCAACAATACCCCACTGCTTATTCTAATACAACATATAGATAAATGTTGAATAACTAAAAAAACTAGACTCAGATGCATCAGCACACCACAACTGCATAAAAAGCTACTTTCAATCACAAACAAACATCTGACATTTTATACTATTTTTAAATGTTAAATTGTTTTAATTGTGTTAATACAATTTGTTTAAAATAGTTTTGAACAAATAAGTGTTGATTATTAGTGAAAAAGTGTGACATTCCATGGAAAATTCCAATACTGGCAAGCTTTTTATTTCTGTCTATTAACCAGTTAAATAGAACATTATATATAATGAAGAAATATTTTTTCATTTATAAAACAATTACTAAATTTAAAATAATTTTTTTACCTGAGCTAAAGTTGCTAATAAATCTTGTGGCCACATAGAAGGAGTCAAAGCAGAGAAAGGTCCCCCAGGTGCAGGAGAATAGCCTTGACCACTGGAAGGAGAACCAAACAAGTTGGCACGAATACTGATTGCTTCACTGATGTCATCCCCATATGGATCATCTTCGTCTTCTGATAATGTTTCCACTAAAATTACATTATTATTGAATTAAAATCATTAATAAGTGAAAAATAAAAACACTTTATAAGCATAAAATAAAATATATATTATTATTCTACCACAATAGAAATCCCTAATTATTCTACCTATCCAATTTTTATAAAATAAATTTTAAAACTACCTAATAATAAAAACTTCTTGCGCCTCCTCAAGTTCATGTTAACAAGGTTTAACGATATAATAAAAAAGTTTGTGAATATATTAACCCTCTTGACATTCCTGTAGGGAAGATTAAAAGAAAGGAAAAATATAGACTCATGTACTTAAAGGCAAATTTCTTGAGAAGTTAAATTATAAGGAAGGGTGAATAAAATTCAAGAAAAATAAATTAAAATATTATTAACAAACTCTTCCAATATAATCATCAATGCTACAAGAATATTTTCTCCTCACCCTTTATTAAAATTACTTATTTTGAGATAGTAACGAATATTGTTTGCAATTTTCCTTGGAATAAAAATTTATTAGTTTCATTAATGTTTGAACTTAAAAATGGTCATTATGTTATTTTGATTGTTTTGGGCAATTACTCTCCAAGTCATATTCAGAGACATTTATAAAATGAAATCACTGAGTCAACCATCAAATATTATATGCTCATTTTAGAAAATAAATAAACAAATAAAAATAGCCAATTCCAATAATGTTTTGGCTTATTTTTCTTTGCCAAAAAACCAACAGCTGATATAGTACTGATTATAAGACTCCAAAGTCATTTGACACTTAGTGTTAGCCTCACAAAGCAAAAGCACTAAACAGAAGTAGTAGATCACTGTAATCGTTCATACCATATAAATTTTACATTTTTATACTTAATAACTGAACCAGAAGTTCAGTAGGAAAAATGTTTATGAATCTTGCATCATGAGTTTGAGCTGATCTAAAATCTTTTTTCAATAAACAAACCTAATAAACATATTAAGACGATAAACAAATAAGCTCCAACTAAATAAACCATAAAAAAGTATTTCATAAAAACCTTTTTTTAAACTAATTATTAAAATATTTAATAAACAATTGAAAGATTCATGAATATATGATTATGAAGAATAAAAAAGAATAATAAGATGAAAATTTCAAATATGCTTAATACTTAGTTTTACAATTGACCTTCATACATATTTCACAACTTAACATGAAAATAGATATTTTACATACCTAAATGCTAATTTGATAGTACATGTAAAATAGTAATTTACCACAAGGCTTATTAGTGCAAATGAAAATATCACACATGACATTATTTACATTAATGTTAGAATTTATAGTTATTATCAACTGTTTTTAACAAAATAATTTTTATCTATTGAATAAATACAAATTTTAATATAAATGAGTAGGAGAAGGAATAAAAAGGAATAAAAGGAAAAGAATGAGGAGAAGGAATAAAAATGACAAATAGGCTGCATAAATTTAAACACATTAAATATTAGAGAAGTTTTAGTATTAATGATTCCAAAATATGTTAATAATATTTTTAAAAAATTTTAATTTTTTATTTTAACAAAATAGAGTTTTAAATATATAACAATATTCTTGTAAATATAATACAGCATTAAACATAAAAATTGAAAATATTTTAAATAGCTTATTTTTAAGAAATTTAAAAAAAAAAAAAAAAAAAAAATGTGATACTGTACAAT
Organism: Parasteatoda tepidariorum; assembly: GCF_043381705.1. Lineage (NCBI taxonomy): Eukaryota > Metazoa > Arthropoda > Arachnida > Araneae > Theridiidae > Parasteatoda > Parasteatoda tepidariorum. The sequence continues at coordinate 73,792,140 of NC_092211.1, read as the reverse complement.
TTGTGTATACTGATGACAGAAAAAAAATGAAAAAAAAAAAAAAATTCAGACAAGCACCTGATTAATTTACGCCGTCATTATATACATTATATAGCAACAAAATGGATCGTTAATAAGATGGGAAAAAAAGTTGAGATAGAAACTTTTGATCTAAATTGATTCAATAATTGCATTATTAAATTTTAACTAACAAAATATGGAGTTGATGATCATCTATTTTATTTTAACTTTCTTTTAAAGACGTGACATAACCTCAGCTTTGTTTATTAATTTATTTCATATAGAAATTTTTATAGAACCAGAATGATATGTAAACATTTAACATTAAGTGATGCAGATTCACACTAGCAATTAAATTCAAAAGTGAAAAAATCTTATGAGAACATTTAATATTTTTTAATTACTGTTACATTTAAACTATAAGTATTTATTAATCATAGAAAATTAAAATATAAAAAAATATTTTCAGCAAAAAAACAAGCTTGGTTTTTTTTTTAAAAAAAAACTGTTTGGTTTATAGTACACATATGATCGCTTGAAACTTTTAAATACAACTTTCAAATAATGCATCCAATATTCTAACATTCAATGCATTAATTAATTAGTGTTACATTCTTTCAATCACTAAGAAATGTTGACAACAAATATTTTAATATAAACTAAAGTAAAAATAATCTGATGATATATATAGAAACTAGGAGGCTTCGCCCCCTGCTCGCTGGCGCTCGCCAACCCCCGGAACTGCTTTCGCAGTTCATTTCGGATTGCTTCGCAATCCGATGCTCACTCATTGGATACGTTCTTAACGTCTAGCTTTTGTATACTTTTTTGAACACTGAAGTTCCGAAAACTTTTCACTGTAGAAAATTCTAAACCTGTGCATTTCAATATTAATTTGAAATTGCAAACAGTTCGCATAATTTTTTTAATTACACTATTCTAAATTTCAGTTGTTGAGAAAAGTAACTGTTGTAAGTTTTGTTTTAAAGTCTTTCCCACCAGAGGGCTAAAACCATGCGTTGTAAAACAATATGAAATAGTACTAAACGCCGGATGTAAAGCATCGGCTTCGATGAAGATAAATTTGTAAAAATTTTTTTGATAATTCACCCGATTAGCCATATGATGCTCACTACGTGCTCTTGCACGCTGAAGCCTATCAATTAAAACGTATTAGCGTTTTATATAATGTAGATTAGCCATATGATGCTCACTATGTGATCTTGTGCGCCCAATCCTATCAATTAAAAATGAAAACTGTTACCAACGCGAGAAAAGAAATATCATCGGTTTTATTGATACTGTCAGAAAAAGGAAGATGAGTTACGTTAATTTTAACAAAACTTAATACATTTACATAGATAAAGAACATACATATATTTCTTAATATTAAAAGGCCTTAACTAATCATATCCACTGTTAATTGAAAAATAAAGAAATTATATACATGCTTGATTTACTCATTACCATTCTACAACGTACCTTATTCAAATGCCTAATGAGATAGAAGTAACTTTAAAAGTTTTTCCTGTCTAAGGAGCTATTAGCTTACAATATTTATAACAGATGAATAGATTAATATTATTATTTGATGGCAACAAATATGAAGGTGTTTATTCCTTTCTATGTTGAAATACACATTACAAGATTAGCTTTTGACCCTGATAGCAAAATTGAAGTGCTACCTTAATAAATCCAAAATATTATTATTGTAAAAATTTTAGGTACTGAATCTAACATTCATATGCAGTCAAATTTACAAGTATAAGGTATTAAAAAAAATGGTATAAAGCTCTAAAAAGTTAAGCCTGTAATCAATGTATTTAGAGTATTAATGATACTAAAAAAATGGAATAAACCCCAAAAAAGTTAAACCTGTAATCAAGTAAGGAAATCGTATTGTTTATTATTTGCAGAAATTGTTTTAATTCAGCTTTATAAATTTTACTGGAAAAGGTTTAAAAGTGTTTCTGTTTCTTTCTTTTTTTAAAAAAAAAATCAATGGTAAGAAAAAAAAATCATCAATTTTCTCTCATTTATTTGTTCGCTTTTTAAAAAATAAAAAGAATTAAAATAATCTACATGATTCTACATAAGGGATTTTGACACAAATAAAAATAAAATATATGTTAAGTAACTCAATTGTTACTTCATTTATTTCACCATGAGTAAAAAATTAAGTCTCACAAAAATTTTCAAAACGAAAAATGTTTAAAAAAAATTATTATTATCAGGGGTCTGTTTATAAGAAATTTGGGACCATTAACGGACCCTTCACAAAATATCTTTTCATAGAAACGGACCCTTCACAAAATAATTCAACTCTTAATCGAACCCTTCACAAATTTTTTTCTCATTATTGTTTTGTTAATGGAATAAACCCTTCCCCTGGGAGGGGGGGGGGTGTCTGAAAGACGGTTCGAGACAAACTAAGTTTCCCTAAGTTTAAATTCTAAATGTAGTAATCTAAGAAAATATTTCTACTTTTACAAACATTGTGTGCGCATTTTTTTACAATGTGTGCGTATAATTTTTTAGTCAATAAATAATTGATCAATTAATATTTATTCATAAAATTAATTAATAGAAGATTATGCAAATAAAATTAATTTCTAGCAATTTTTTAAATAAAATATTATAAATTTGTTTAAGTTTGCTTAATGCGTAACACATTAAAAGTGATATATTACTAAGTTGTGCTATTTAAAATATGTCAATTGAAATTATTAATAATGTGAGTGATTTTGTTTCTATTATTCATCCGAAATGAATATTCTGTGTTGTACATTAGAGGCTAAATACCAAATATTTGTATGCTGCATCTCTAGTTTAGTAGCAGCAATTGTTGAGCAGAATCTTGTATCTATTGACAATTTAAAAACTTCTTAAAAAAGATTTTTAGCAATAACAGGACCCTATCTGCACAAATTCACAAAAGCAGGACCCTGATTGAAAGAATTTGACTTAACGCTTATTTTATATTCACAAATTATGAATAGTTTTATACAATTTTGCAAAAAAAAAAGGACCTTTCACAAAATGTCTGGACAAACCCCTGATTATAAGATGAGCACAATCCATTGTAATTCATTTAATAGTGAAAAAATATAGCGTTTTGTGAAGCCACGTATCATCCCAATTACATGTATCTATAGTTTTTTAATAAGTTAATCATCTTAAATTCCAGAAAAAATAAATATTTAATTAGATTAAGCAACAAACCTGCAGTGTTTCTGCCACTGTATCCTTCAGGGGATTTTCCAAAAACAGCTCGAGCTAATTCCATTTAGACAATTCACAATTAACTTCAAAACTATCTGGATCCACACTAGAAATTACAAAACATTTTAGCCAAATCCTACTATTACAAACTAAAATAAAATTGCTTCAAAAAATCTAATGGCAAAGGATTCAATAAATTATGTGATTTTTTCGTCACAAAAATAATATTTCAAAAATTGGATCGCCTACACATTTTAAAATAATCGATCTGTCAATATATCAAACATAAATGACATACCATAGATTTAAATATAATGACAACCAATATGCGGAAAAAAAAGTTTGAAGTCGCTAATCATGCTTGAAAATACAATTAATAGATGGAAAATATTAATCTTTGCAATTCAAAATATTTACAAAAAAGGAAACTAAACTACCAGATGTTAAAGTTTTCTGCTTTTGGAAGTTACAGTTACCAATGAGTTAGAGTAACATTTCAGATTTGGTTCTTATTTCCACTGAAACTTTGAATGGAGCATTCTCACTAATTGCAATTCGGACTGATGCATTAACCTGGCAAGCGTTTGCGTACGGTGCCGAGTAAAGGGGGCTCCAAAGTGTGGTTGTTGTTGTAGCTGTTGTTAATTTACGTCGCACTAGAGCTGCACAATGGGCTATTGGCGACGGTGTGGGAAACATCCCTGAGGATGATCCGAAGACATGCCATCACACTTTTGATCCTCTGCGGAGGGGATGGCACTCCCGCTTCGGTAGCCCTACGACCTGCACGCGAAGTCGAGTACTTTACGGTAGAACAGTTTAACGAGGACCAATACCGCACACCCTCGGTCCCTACGCAGGCTGATCCAAGTGGGCACCCACCCGCAAACTGACCGCAGCCAGTGAGCTTGACTTCGGTGATCTGCTGGGAACCGTGTCTTAACGATCAGTCCACTGCGGGACGCCAAAGTGTGGTAAGGCTAGATTAAAAGAAAAAGCTTTTTAAGATCTTTTTTTTCTGTCTAAAAGCCTTTCTCTCTCGCTTGCTTGTTGAAAATAACAGTTAAAACACGCCTAGTTTCCTAAAATAAAATGTTGAGATTAATCTAATATTTTTGCAACCAAATAACCCTACAAACTGTTAACATTCCTTAAGGAATGCTAACAGTTTGTAGAGTTATTTGGATAATACTTTTAATCATATTTTAATACATTATTTTTTTAATACATTATCACTTTTCATCAGTGCCAATGGTGATAATTTACAATCTGCAAATACTAATGACGGTTAAAAAATTGAGTTAAATATTGAGTTTGAATGTTGAGTTTTTCTTGAATGTTCTTCAAGAAAACCTTTTTAGGGCGGAGGAAAATTTTAGTTGCTTTGTAATTTTACCTCCCACTAAGTCTTAAGAAAAATTTGTTTTACGAAGGTAGCTGCTTTTTTGTAAAGAAAAAATAGAAAATTGTAAATATTGTAATATTGAATTATTCACGGTGTATTATTGAATTATTCACGAAAATCATTGATACAAAATTAATATGAAAAATGAATAGACGATAAGTGGTTTCTATTTTGTCACAAAAATTAACAAATTACTTTGATAGAAGAAGGGACTAACAGACAGGTTTTGAATTTCTTAATATACAGTGCTTTTTAAGAAAGCATCCATCTCAAATTGTAAAAGTATATCAACAATTGCAGGTTTTAGTTGATCTTAGATTCATTTTTAAAGCAAATACAATATTGATTACTCTCCTTCAGTTAATGTATTGTTTTGTATAATGTATTAATGTATTTGTTTTATAATTATTTTATTTTAACAGTACATGATTTTTTTTAAATGTTTTAATTTAAAGTAAAAATAAAATAAAAAATCATACAATTATTTTCCTTTTAATTAGTATAAAATAATCTAAACTTGTAAGTTTTTCTTTTATTTTTATATTGTTTTATTTATTTATTTTTAAGATTCCTCATTCTATTTCTTTATATATTTTTTTACTTTTTGGTGACTTAAAATATTTCTAATTTAAATTAAAATCATTAGGTAATTATTCTTTAAATTTATCCGATAAATTTGTTAAAACAGACTTCGAAAAGATAATATATATTGCCATTTCATTGATTTAAGGTTGACTTTCATTGTTGTCTTCTTAATTCCTTTTTTTAACTTAGTTTTTTTTTCCTTGTTAATAATTATTTCAATACTAAAATTATATCAAATTTGAAAATTATTATATTGTTCGTTTCCTCTCCTCTCGGTAAATTATAATCTTCAGTATATGATATTTTTTTTTAAAAAAAAAGTTCGAAATACTTTCTTTTTTCTTTTTTAAATTTAATGATTACATTTATATTTCAGTTAGCTTATTTTTGTTTCTTGTTGTTTTTAATACTAATTTTAAAATGTCTTAAATATTGAAAAATAAAAAATTACATCACTGTATTTAGTCTCTTTTTTCTGATATCGAATCAAAATTGTTTAATATTTTTGACGTTGAAAGTTTATGTTTCAGTTTTATTATGATTTTCAATTTTTAAGTTTCAGTGATTTTCTGAGTCTTTTTTGCGAATATATTATATGAACCGGAAAGCAATACCGTTTTTATTACATTAAATTAGAAAATATATTTTTACAAGTGTTTTGTTTTAATCAATGATGTAAATATGCGTGTCATTATTAGAAACCTTTTTTTTTTATCAACCCTGCAAAATTTAAATCCCGGTTTAATAAACATCAGTTGAAGTTCTATGCAAATTTCAGGAGCAGACCTTTTAAAATGTTAGAGTGATAAGAATATATGGAAATCCGAGGGAGTAAGATTGGGCAATTATGACGGGTGGTTGAAGTACCCCTACCTTTATTCATTAAATTTTTAATGATAACTCAAGACCGCACTGTGTAAAACAATTCCTAAAAAAAATATATGAATTGGGATTTGAGTTCTCCTCTCACCCACCATATTTACCCGACATTGCACCATCAAATTTTTATACATTCTGATCTCTACAACATTTTCTGCACGATAAAACTTTTGAAGAATCTTAAGGATGATATTCAAAATGCCTTATTTATTTTGCTTAAGAAACAATTGGTTTTTATGAATCTGGCATTTAATTTTTTACGCTAGATGACAGAAGGCTTATGATGACGTTGGTGCATAATTAATAATTAAAATCTGTTAACTGATTAAAATAGGTACCTAGAAAATACGCGACTATTTTTGAACGTCTGAACCATGTCGACTGTTATTTCCAATTTGTGATTTTTCGAAACGAATGAAGATTTTAATCAATATCTTACCGTTACCGATTTAGTTTCTTGAGATTATTTATTTAACTAACTATATTAATTTCTCTCAATTTCTATTAAGTTTGTTGGAAGAGTAAAACAAATATTTTTTTTTCGATCTTAGGTTTTCCCTCTTAAAATTAAATATGCTGAATGTTTTTTATATGTGAGAGAAATGTATTTATTTTATTTACTGAACACAAAAAATAAACGAACCACGCTGCATAACTTTTGATCTTGTGATCGGATCCTCACGTTCTAAAACTCAATCTTAATAAATCGAGAGGGTAACCGCAAATATGCTAATTAATTAGAGTAAACGCTATTTTAAGTTACGAAATCAGTCAAAAAAACGTACTTTCTCTTCTTTGTACTTCTGAATAAACATACCTTTCTTTCTTTTCTTTTTTTTGGATGGATTTGTATTTCTGACACCCAAAATGTAGGGTTAGTTCAGGAGAGTGGACCTAAGTTTGAACCCATTGATGTCAATTTTATGTTTTGCGTATTTCGCTATATCTCAAGAACTTTTCAGGCACATTGAAAAACTTTTTAACACAGTTATAAAATTTATTTATCCATGGATAAATAATTTCATGCAAGATATATCTTTAAGTAAATATTTATTATTTTTATTGTTTTATTTAATAATAATCGAAATTTTAAATTGAAATGTAAGGTATACATTTTTACATAACTTTAAAGAATGCAATTTTGAATTGCAAAATACAAAATTAGAACGAAATCGAATTTTGAAAGTGTCGAATTTTTTGAAAGTCTTGATTAAACTATTGGGACCATATTTCGTTGAAAAAAAAGGTATATTTATTTAGAGAAAGTACGTTTTTGTGACTGATGTAACTTAAACTTTCGTAACTTAAACTATCATTTATCATTTTATTATTTAGCACATTTGAGATTACCTCATCTAACCATTTATATTGAGTCCTATTTTTATTAAATTTATATTTTTTAGAATTCATCTCGAAAAGAAAGTCAAAAAATGCACGAATTGTAGGTCTTAAGTTAATGTTTGAGCCTTGAAATAGCAGAAACTTCATTACAAACAAAACAAATATTAATTAGAGGAGGCAATACTAAAAACAACAAAACTAGTTCTATCGGTCAGGTAAAATTTGAAGGTGTTTTTAATAATCTTCTTTTAACTCCTCTAAATTTTCGAAGGAAATTAAACAGGTTTATTATGCTTTTAATCTCGCCTTCATCATCAATGATTTGGCTTTGGTAACGTTTTAATTTTCTTTTTTCCGAGACTATACATTTATTTGGGTCTCTATGTTTCTATTTTTTATTTTAATTTCAAGAACAAAGAATTTTAATGAACAAAGACTTTAAAATATTGCAAATAATGGGGACTATAAAGCTGGTATACATCAGAAAAAAGGCAAATTGACCATTTTTGTTTACTAAATAAGTAAATCACCAAACCAAAAATAACAATAAAAATATAAATATAACTATATTAAAGGAAACTATTAAGAGGAACAGTCATTTACATATTTTAAGTTCAAAATTTCTAGTGCAAAAGAAATTTTAAGTTTTTATTTTAATTTCTTTATTTCACAAATTGCGTAGGAATTATTTTCGTTCTACGGATCTTTATATGGGTTGAATTAAAACATTTATAAATTGAAATCTTATTAGTATACTTTTGTATTTTTCATTTTATGAACTTAAAGAGAATTTATCTTATAATCCTCGTCTTCAGCTTTTCTCTATTCATCCCTTAGCGGTCAGTTTTCAGGTTAACGCATGTACCTCGATTCCGAAGCATGTTGATGCTCTTTTCTGCGTCAATTTATTCATATTTCAGCTTAATTTTTGTACTTGTTTTTATTATTTCATTTTGTTTGATAGCGTAAATAAGCGTGTTAATGCAATACCTTCTAGAAGAAAGCCACAGCACAGGTTACCATGAATAAAAAATTTTATCATTTAATTGTCCTACCGCAATGACAGCTTTCGTATTTTTGCCCACTGATCAGCTTAGTAGCCCGAATGTAGTGATATCTTTCTTATTTTCCTCCACTGCGCAGTTTATGTTCATTACGATGGACAACTAAATTATTTCGTGCTGAGGTCTTCCCACTTTTAGGAGGCGTTGGTTAATGCCATAGAAGATTTCAATTCTTTGCTATTAACCCTTTGACACAGATGGAACTCCGGTATCCCTTATACATATATATCATAAACATATATTACAAGCAAAAATATATTTTGGTATATTTTAAGTTTAAAAAAACATTCTTATAGTAACTAAAATTTTTTTAGATTACCGGAATTATAGTTGTATTAAAATATAAAATCCAAAAAAAGTAGCTAAATTTTTTTCTTTCTATCTCCTTTCAATTTAAAAATTGTACCAATAAATGATTTTGCATGTTAATTAAGTTTCAAAGATGATTGCTTTCCTTAGATCTAATTAACACCAAATAAGTACAAATTGAAAAAAAATTATTGAGCTGTGTTTAGAAAATTTTACCTTTAACGCAAAAAAAGACACCATACAAAATAATGAAAAAAGAATGAAAAATATGTTTAATAAAAATTCGGAAGTCGAAGAATTAAGCTCTTAACTTAATTAAATATAATTATCTTGGTTATTTAAACAATTTATACGAAATATGTGACATAGAAACCTAATAAATTGGTACTTAATGTTTGTTCTTAAGCAATTGAAATTCTGACCATCCTTGTTAATTCAAGAATAATAGATTTTTTACTAGACGAAGAAAAATCATCATTGTTGATTGTTATTATTATTTGTGATTTATCATTGTATTCAAGTCCCCCATTATTTTAATTACCTTTGCATTCTTCTAATCAACATTCAGTTTTCGGTTTTAGTGAAGATGGTTCAGAAGCACAATCTTGGTACTTTTGATTACATTATTATTTGCCTTTCCCTAATTATTTCAGCAGTTATTGGAATTGCTGCAAAATATTATGGAGGTAAACAAAAAACTGCCAGAGAGTATCTATTGGCGGGAAAAAATATGGCCAAATTTCCTGTGATATTTTCAATTGTTGTGACGCTAGTATCGGCGTTTTCAATACTTGCAGTACCGGTTGAGGTTTACAGATTTGGTATTGGCATATATATTTGCATATTCATGATACCAATTGGAATGTTTTTAGCTTCTGTCGTTCTTATTCCTGTGTATTTTCAGTGTGGAGTGTCTACTGTAACAGAGGTAATCGAGTTTTGTTAAATTTATATTTTTATCGGATAAAAATGTTTTGTTGTATTTCTTAGTATCTTATAAAACACATCGTTTAAAGCGTGATAACAGGCTCATATTCTATTGCCAATAACACTGCTGTCGGTGTGGTGTCTTTAAGGCAAAGGAGGTGTGGTTCTTGCTTTCCAGTGGAGCCATTTATGGAACAGAGTTAGATTTCTGCACACACATGTCACAGCCTGTTTATAGGGCTGATCCAGTCATTCACCCAAAGATCGTAATTTTGACCTTAACCAGAGAACGATGAATCTCCAATTCAGTACTCCTAGAGATATGATTTGTTATGGGAACACAGAGGACTTTGTTACCCCGTCAGATTTAACGTGCAGCAGTCATCCTTCATTGCACAGGGGGTCATCGGTTGGCGAGGATCGAACTCGCACCTTTCGGACACGGGCTCAACAATGAGGTACAACAAACAAGGCTGAGATAGTACGATGAACTAGAAAATTAAGTTAATTTAGATCTATAAATACTAACTTGTTAAAAATACCAAGTGGCTCAGTCTGCAGCTCGCAGATTTGCAGCAACAGATTGAATATGGACTTACTGAAAGGGCTATTTTTAATTTTAATCGTTGAGTGTGATTTGGAGCTAGACTTTAGGCTCATGACCAAAAGGTCATGTGTTTGGTCCTCACTGGCCGAAGACTTCCCGTGTATTAAATGATGACGGGTGTATATCAAATCTGTCGGAATCACAAAAGCTTTGTTCCCATAAAAAATCATTCGTCTAGGGATACTGAATTTAAGATTGATCGTTCTCCGATTCAGGTAAACATTACGATTTATTGATGAATGTATGAATCGGTCCGCCCTTTAAACGGACATTGACGTTTGTGTGACTGATTGTTGTTCATTTACGTCGCACTAGAGCTGCACAATGGGCTATTGGCGACGGTCTGGGAAACATGCCTGAGGATGATCCGAAGACGTGCCATCACAATTTTGATCCTCTACAGAGGGAATGGCACCGCCGCTTCGGTAGCCCAACGACCTGCACGCGAAGTGGAGCACTTTACGGTAGCACAGTTTAACGAGGACCAATACCGAACACCCTCAGTCCCTACGCAGACTGATCCTTCGTGTGGCTGAAGTCTTACTCTTCGCCATAGATGAACTGAAAAACAAGAAACGCACCCTCTGACTGAAATTCACTGGTTTCAAAAAGCAGGATTGCTGAGATTAGCAATCAGCATTAGAAATAACAACAATCTAAAGTATAACTATATAATTTTAATTTTGAACTCAGTAGTGGTGAATGCTAACTCTGCTCTCAAACAATCTGCTAAAGAATTAGCTAGGTTATTAGTTTTATGTTTTTACCCAGATTGATAGCGTTTTAAGCCGTAACGTATTTGTGACAGTTGACGCGATTTGGTTAAAATCCTTATTTTGATAGAATGAACTTCAAAAAACGTGTTTTACTTTGCTTGTGAAGTGTGTTTGTGACATTTTAATAACATCCATTTGAATTTGTACTTCCAAACATATTTTTTTTTATAAATGTTATTCTGAGGTTAAATTAAAACTTAAATATACTCAACTACTTCTAAATTAACTTACAAGTTGCTCTTTTCTTAAATTTTATAGTTTCTAGAGATGCGGTATGGAAACATAATAAGATACATGGTATCCGTAGTTTTCCTGATTCAGATGGTAAGTGTTACTTGATAATGATAACATAGTTGTCATAAGTTATTTATTACACTAATATATCCCCCCCCCCTGTTTCATGCAGATGTCTTTCATAGCGATAGCTCTCTATGGTGCTGTTTTAGCACTCAGCGCAGTCACGAATTTGTCATTGGAAATGTCTATTGTATCATTAGGAGCTGTTTGTGCTTTGTATTGTTCAGTGGTGAGTAACTAGAGAGATTTTGCATTGCATTTGTCTTCTGCTTAGATAACTTTTTATTCTACCGCTTACAAGGGAAATACTCAATTCGATAATTTCGATAAAAGCATAGTTAAGCTTAAATGAAAGAATCAGATCTGCTCCCAGACGAAAATATGTCCACTTAAAGTTTCCGTTCATTTACTTTTAAACTAATAAAAACTTTCCGGCTGATGTGTATTCCTGGTGTAACAGTTGGCCCGTGAAGTTGTAAATTAGTTAAAATAGCTTAGTCAACTGATGGTTTCAGCTAATGCTTTAAGAAGGCTTTAGTAAAATGACATGATAAAATGGCTTTGAAAGTTATGATTGGAGTATGGAAGCATTTTGTTGTAAAAGTTTTCTATGAACTTTTTTGCTGAAACATACGAAAAGTTTAAAAAAAAAGTTTTAAATATAGTTCAAAGTTTGCATAGTAAACGAAAACATGGTTTTACCTTGCGCTTTTAAAAGGTTTCAGAAAAATGACAAAATAAAATGGCTCATACAGGCGATATTATGGTTATGGGATGATATAGTTGGTTACAATTATGAACTGAACTTTATTTTGCATTTATACATTTCCATGGAGCTAAACATAGTTTAGAAAAATTTTATTTTTAAAAGAATTCAAAGTAGAGTAATAATTGTATATTTTATGATTAATTTTTCCGAGTATGCATACTGTTTTAGGGAGGATTAAAAGCTGTTTTATGGGCTGATGTTTTCCAAGCCACTCTCATGTTTATTTGCGTGTTTTCAATCTATACAACTGGAATCAGAGATGGAGGTGGCATTTCTAAAATTTATCAGCAAGCAAAAGAAGGACAAAGATTGGTTTTGTTTGAGTAAGTATATATTTACAATTTCGTTTTAATTCAAAAATTTTTGCTGATAACAATTTATCGGATCATTTCTTTCCTTTAGCTGGAATTACGAAATTTTAAAGTAGAAAGTCTTCATATTTTGTAAACCATATCTGGGTTACCCAAATAAATTAGCTGTTTGCCATCCAGTGAATTAATTATTTAGAAACTGGTAGGTAATAATTAGGATGTGGTGCTTTAGTAAAAAAGAACTGAAGTAGGCCGGGAGAGCCTGGTCGGTAGGGCGCTAGGCCCATGTCCGAGAGCTCGCGTCGAACCCTGCCGGCTGAAGACTCCGCATGTAGTTGGTGACTGATGCACGTTAAATTCCGTCAAGTCGCAAAGTCCTCCATGTTCCCATAACAAATCAATACCTATGGGGGTACTGGATCGATCATTCTCTGATTCAGGTCAAAATTACGATCTGTGGATGAATGATTGGATGTATGAATGAGTCCGACTTGGGTGTGACGTACGATGTGGAGGAAGTCGGATTCTTGGCCATAGATGGCGCTACTGAAAAACAAAAAACGCACTCTCTGCCTTAAAATTGCTCGTCCTTTGCCAAGCAGGCTTGTTAATGTGGCAAGTGGAATTAGAAACAACAACAACAAAAGAAATATAGTTTTTTTGAAAGGTATACTAATGAAGATTGTTGAGTTTAAAGTCAATGTCTATAGATGCTGGACGCTATGGTCTGAAACGGTTATTTTCGAGTTTGGCAATTTGTTTAATCACGGGTGATAACACATTCATTCTATTCAGCTAGCACTTGACATCTATCATTACAATCGTAAAATGTGCATCGTTAAGGAATTTAAATTTTGGTAAACCTTAATACTGTTTAAATTTGAAGCAAATTTCATAAGTTTCTTAGTTAAATAATATTAACCGAACAAATCAATCGCTCTTTAATTTTATTTTATTGTACTATGGTTATTACTGTAAGGAAACATAGCTATGATAACTTATTAAGATTGCAGAAAATTTGAATGATATTATGGTCTAAAAATCAACACGAAGGTTCTACGATGAATTGATTTTTTTCTCCAAAATAAAATAGTCTGAACTTGATTTATTGGTACTATGATATGAGTTAGTATAAGTTGCTATCAATTAAAATTAGGGTAATCACAGACGAAAAATTCAAGTCAATTGAAATTATTTCGGTTTCATAAAACGATGTGATAGTTCAGAGATTCTAATTATTGATCGAAAAATAACTTTTAATAACTTTCGCCCGAAAACCATAACTTTAAATTTTTTTAAAAAAAGAAACGAACTAATACGCCTTAAGGACTGACATTAAAATTTATATAAGTTGTCTCATTGCAAAAATTGTCATGCTAGTACTCTTAGAATGCAATGGTAAAGTTAGTAGCAATTCCAATGATAAAATAATTTGTAATAGTAACAGGAGTAGTAATAATAGTAGTAATAGCAATAGTAGTAGCAACAGTAATCATAGAAGAAATAGTATTAGTAGCATTAGTAGTAACTGTGATAGTAATAATAGTTATACAATATAATAGTGGTGATTATAGTTATATATTATAATCGAAGTATGCTATAGATATCCTTTTTAACCTTGTTAAGATTAACCTTTGACGCACAATTTTTATTAAATATATTTTTCATATTTTTGTATTAATTTTGGCAAAATATGTGAAAAATGTTATCGTTAGCATTTTAATAATTTATGGTAACGAAATAGAACATGAAAAGTCGGGGTCTTTTTCTAACAATATTTTTTTTTTAATTTGCACTTATTCACAGTTATTTAGGCCTAAGAGAAAAAATTATTCATAATTTCCTTAATTTAATTTCGAGTTTCTTTAATTACAAAATCAGTTGTTGGTAAATGTTTGAATAAGAAGAAGAAAAAAATAAACGAATATTTTAGCACAAATATAATTCCGATAATCTAACAATTTTTTTTAAGTAAAAGATTATATTTTATAATTAAAAAATACCAAAATATATTTTTACTCGTAATTAGACTGCCAGAAAAAATATATGTAAAATGGACACAGGTGTACCACCTGCGTCAAAGAATTAACTAAGATGCAATACGCAAAAAATGGAATATAGATTATAATATTTCAAACTTAGCTTAAATTAACCTAATTATATATTTGACTATCACTTTGTATGAAATAATACTTATTTGTGTTATGTATAATTATAAGGGAAGAAAAAAAATAAAGCTAAAAATGTTCCGGTTTATAAATGCTTGATTAACACATACATATATTTATATTTTGAACTCTAAAAGATAAAGTAATTGCAAACATTTTCCTTTTTGTAGTTTCAAATGGGATCTTACGAGACGCTATGGATTCTGGGTTTGTTTAGTCCATGGTACTATTACTGGATTCGCAATGTATGGAACAAATCAAATTCAAGTTCAAAGAATGCTAAGTTTAAGCACAATAGATAGAGCAAAATCGTAAGTTTGAAATACGTATAATTTTCCTGAAGGAATTTTCAGCAGAAGGTCTTGGCTCTACCTAACATAGATTGTTGTGCTAAATTATGATGATGATGAATTGTATTTAAGTTAAAATATAAAAAAGGGACCATTCAAGAAGCATATATTTTATAAAGTTTAAAACTGATGAGATTAATCATATTTCAAAAAACAATCTATCTGCATCCTAACTATTATTTAATATTAATTAAATTTTGATCACATTTTAGTATAAGAAAAGGAATACTCTATTTTAACCTGTATTTTTATTCATTTGACCAAATAAAACTCGTTTTGTGCATCGAGTTTTAAATTTTGTAAGTATAAATTTTTAATTTGCAATATTTTACAAATCGTTAATTTATATCTATTTAAAGTCCTTTCATAAAAATTTAGAACCAGAATGCTTATTTCTAATTCAATGAATGATTGGCAGATAATATTTTTTTTATAAAATGATAGACAATTTAGACTTTATATATTCTTATAAATCATATTAAAATAAAGAGCGAAACTTTTTTTAATAATTTAGAAAATATTTAATTATATATATTATAATGAGCATTTATTTGATGTAAACAAATTCCTAATACTAAAATGTTAACTAAGTAATAAAATGTTCTTCAGAATACTTAAGTTCAAAATGTTTTTCAAGTAATATTTTACAGAAATTCGAAACATATAATTGAAATTTCTTTATTATAAGTTCTGCAACAGTTTTATAATTATCGTGTCTGTACTTTCTCTCTAAGCACTCTTCGGATTAGTACTATCCCTGTGATGTTGACATACTTGACATGTAGTTCTGTAGGACTATTATTATATTCCATTTACTTCAACTGTGATCCAATTTTGAATAAAGAACAAACTGGTCTGAAGAAATACGATCAAGTACGTAACTTACATTATTATACTTAAATTTCTCAAAATTCTCTTTCTTGTTTTTTCATTTTTAATCAATTTTTTTCTTGTCGTTTCGCTTAATTTGCCTTTATTTCTCATGAAGGGTAAACGTACAGTTGAAGGAGCAAAAGTTCGCATGTAAGTTTAGCTTTATAGCTATGATTTAATTTCGCAATCAACATTTTCTATTTTCATGAAAAATTAATTTATAGTTGTGTGGCTTCTTTGAAGTTAATATTGATGTTGTGCAGACTGTGCAATAAGTGTAGTCAGAAAATAGCTGAAAACGTGTTAAAAAATTGAATGTGACAGTAACAAAAATTTTTATTTTTCAAAAGTACATTATTGAAGTTAGTTTAAAAGTACATAAGTACATTATTCAAAAGTAAATATTTTTTTAGGATTACATATTTCGCTTTTAACAATTTCATAAGTTGCACGATAAAATATAATACGTATTAAAGACATAGCTGAATTTACCCTTTTTCACATGCATGCACATAACAAAATTGCTAATTCAATTCAATAAGAGTATCCTCAGTTCAACTTGTTTTTTTTTAATATAGATTATTTATTGATTAGCAGCAATTTATACACTAGTTCTAAGTTCATGAAGATATTTGAAGAGCTTTTTGTACATACTTATTGCGTTACATTTTGAAAGCATAAATTTTCCAGTTTCTTACAGTTGCATATGAGAAAAAAATATTATTTCGTCTGTAGTTTTTTTTTTTTAGAATGACAATAGTGATAATGGAAAAAAAACTTTTAAAAAAGATGCATAATGTTTCTACAAAAAATTAAATAAATTTATAAAACACATTGATATATTATTTAATATGTTTATCCATTAAGCTCTCCATTTAACTGAAAATTTCCTTTTCTAGAGATAGTGCTTGCTAGCTTAAAATTTTAATAAATTAAATTTTTTTAATGCAAATTTTAAGTAAATTTTAAATAAACAGATACAACTTTCAATGAAAACCAAATTATTATTTACAAAAAATAGGTTTTTCAAACAGCTTAATATTGTTTCCACTCTCTGACATGTTTCTATGATTTGTTTTTGCTATATATTATTATTCTTATAATGTTTTTGCACTCAATCTATCTCATCCCAAATCTCACGGGTAAAGAATAACATCCCAGATAAAGTGGTTTCGGGTTATAGAGAAATTAAACGTGATAAGTTAAAAAGTATTTTAATCGAATTTGTGGCCGAAAGAATAAACATATATATTTAGAACCTTTTTCAGCATGCGTAAGATTAAAACTAAATTTTTTTTTCATTGACGCCTCACTTTCTTTGTTTGAATCAGCCTTCTAAGAATAGCAAGAGTTGCAAACACAGCATTGAACAAAATTTTAGACTTTCAAAATATGCTTTATTTAGATAAATAAGAATAGAAAACCACAATTAAAATACATTTCAATATCTCTTCTTTTTATAGATAAATCAGTAGTTCTTCTTTACCATCATTGACCATTTGAAGCAATCGTGGCGCAGTTTCTGCGAGAGACTTCAAAATTGCTCCGTCCCATACTTTTTTCCAGATCTCCCCTCCATTTTTGTTAACTGCCTTCTTTTCTGCCTTTTTGAAGTTTAATTTTCTTTATTTTTCAGAATTTCTCTATGGGAGTGAGATTAGGTAATGGAGGAGGTAACTTTAAAATATTTATTGATGCACCATTTAGCTCTTATGTGGTTTGTCTTGAAGAGTGGTAACTAATATTGCCTTGTTGTACCAAAAACCCATCAGGGTAAATTATTTAGATTGTTCGAAGGTTTTCATTAATGATATTGATATATGCGGATGAATTAACAGTTTCTTCAATGACAGATCAGCAAGTTTTACATATGCCTTTTATTGCTGCCATGACCTTTAACTTAAAAGAACGTTCTGGTACAGGTATAGTGCATTTATTTTCGCAATAGAATATAATGGTAAGCAGTAGTGGTAGAATAAATGGAAAAATATAATGACTACCAGTAAACTATACTGGACCGTGATGGAATTTTTTTGTTGGCTCAACATAAAAATCCATCATACCGCATTGGTACGCTATGCTGACACAACATTAAAATCCATCATACCGCATTGGTACACTGTGTTGACCCAACATAAAAATCCATCATACCATGTTGAGTTTGCAATGTTTTGGCCCATTAAGAAAATCCATCATACTATGTTGGGTATGTTTAGTTGGGTAAACATAAAAATCCATCATACTATGTTGGGTATGCTTAGTTGGGCCAACATAAAAATCCATCGTACTATGTTGGGTATGCTATATTGGCCCAACATAAGAATCCATCATGCTATGCTGGCACGTAGTTGGTATGCTATGTTGGCCCAACATAAAAATCCATCATATCACGTTGGGTATGTTATATTTGCCCAACATAAAAATCCATCATATCATGTTGGGTATGTTATGTTGGCCCAACTTAAAACAGATGCTAATTCCTAAATTGGGATGTTGGGCAGATTTTATGGTCCCCATCAAGCTGTATGCTGGTCTTTGATGGGAATTCAAGATGGTAACCATCATAATTATGTTGGTCCACCAAAAAAAACTATCAAGATTTTTTGCCTTGGAAAGAAGTTGCTATGGAATAACTATAAAGTGCTTTCATAAAAAATTCAAATAACATTCGAGATCCTGTGCAAGTTTTACGGAGCACATTCAACGCCGTTTACCCTTTAGATGTTAAAATTGACCATAAGCACACTATAACAAAATTATTGCATGAACCTGCAAAAGGTTTTTTCTCGAATACACTTATGTTATTAAATTTTCTCTAACAGTTATCTGAGAAAATCTTGAAGCTTTTATAAACATTGTTTCGCTAGTTTAAAGTTTGTAAAAATTGCAAATTATGATTTTTTGTTTTATTTAGATCATTCCTGCCTATGTTGTAAACACGTTTCATTCTATACCTGGAATGACTGGATTATGTATAGCTGGTATATTCAGCGCTTCACTAAGTACAATATCATCTGCCCTGAATTCAGCCGCTACAGTCACAGTCATTGACTTTATAAAACCTTTTTATAGAAAAGGAAATATTTCCGATTTCAAAATTATTTTAATGACTAAAATAATTTGTAAGTTGCATGTGACTTATTTTGAATAATTTGTTTTTTAAAAAAGAATATATCTGACTGTATTATATTCATATAATAATATTTTTTTTACATTAATTGTCAGGCATTTTTAATGAAATTATCAAAATTATTAGCCAAAAAATTAATGTAATTATTTTTAGGTTTATGAAAGACCTAAATTTGATCAAAAATTTCTTTCATTGGCTTAAATAAAACAAAAATTCCGTTTCATAGCTTATTAAATTTTTAAAACTTATTATGTATCATAACTTTAAGTCAAAATCATTAGATATATAATTTTTTAAAAATAATTTAAAGCACAATAATTCGAAATATTTTGAAAATTTATATATTTTTAATATCAACAAAATACAATAACAAATGTGAACAACATAATATCAATACTACAGTAAAAAACAAAAACAAATGTTTGCAGTTAAGTCGGGGTTGCGGTTTTGGATATCATAAAGTGATTTGGATAGGATATAGTGGGATCTATTTTCCAAAACAGTTTTTAGCTGTTTACGATATTCCATAGCCTGAAAATAGATAAAACACTTACAACTCTGAATGTGTTTCACTGTACCCTTATTTCATATAACGAATAAATATTTAACTATCTTCTTAACCAGTATTTAATTTTGAATTATAGCTCAAGATTAATTTTTTACGAAGATTTAAAATACATATCGCAAAAGCGTAAATGATATCTGTAATAATTTGTATTTAGAGATTTTAATACTTTCAAATAAATAAAGTCAATATTTCTATTTTTTACGTTTTTTGAAAGATATCCTCGATTAAAAGTAGCAGTTTTATTACAAGATGCATACTATTTTTTGTCTCTGATAGTTTTTGACTGTCATAAATTTATAATTTCCTTTTTATTACAGTATAATTTATATGAAAATACGCTCCACTGTCTAGCTTTGAACAGTGTAAAAAAGAAAGGATAAAGCCATCTATTTTTATATAGTTTTTTTTATTAAATATACTTTAATGGCATGGAATCACACTGAATAATAATTCAATTAACAAATTATTAAATTTTGATGCTGATGTTTGTGTTGCGCAAATGTAACTGTTACAAAATCTAGTAATGAATAGAAGTGCTTGGTTTTTTTTTAAAGAGCTTTTTTAATAAGTGGTGAGAAAGAGTTAAGAGCAAAAGGACTCTTCAAAACCTCTTTGTGTTAAACTTTTGAATTAACTCTCAAATATGGATCTTAAAGGGTGGCAAAATATTATTTTTAATGATAAGTTTACCATTATGTACAAAACTTTCTAAACCTCGAATTAAGTTATCTAAAAAAATAAAAAGATTATCAAATTTATCCATTTCTTTTATTGCATTTTGAAGAAAAAAATAAATGTATTTTGTGTTGGTTATGTTCCTCTTAAATTAAGCGACTTAAAGTACTTGTTGTTTTGCTGTTTTTTGCATCAAAAATATTTACTACCTCGTAGCTTTTTCTCTCTCGCTCTAAATTCAGTGGCACGACAGCCCATAGAGGGCCAAGGCCTACTCTGCCCATCTCAGTTTTCTTGACCTTGGGCTATGGGGTGCAGGAGCAGATGTTCCGGTTAGGTGGTCAGCCAAACACGAAACCCCCAGTGTTTAGTTCCGAAGCACGCTTGGTACTTATTTATCGACCCACTGAAGGGATGAAAGGCTGAGTCAACCTTGCCCGGCCCGAGGATCGAACCCAGGACCTGTGGCACGGGAGCGCGAGGCGCTACCACTTAGTCCCCGGGCGTCTCGTAGTTTCTTAATGAACAAAACTCCATACTATTACTTAACTGAAAACTTTATTCACTTCAAAAATATACAAATTGGATATATCAGTCGATATGTTTTAAGCGCTTAGAAATAAATGCTCATTTTCAACACTTACCAGTGAAGAAACAAAAGTGAATTGATACTTTTTTCTTCTCATTCACATCTGGCAAGTCTTAAAAATGGGCGTCTGTTTTTGAGTGCTTGAAGCATATCGACTGATATTTCCAATTTGTATATTTTGGAAGCGAATGAAGTTTTTAATCAAGTAGTATGTTGCAGTATTTCTGGGGATTATCTCTTTAAAAACCCAAATTGTTTTCAACACTGATGGAGAAATACATAAACTGATTTTATAAAATAACTTTTATTTTAATTAAAATGCTTCAAATGAAAATGTTTTTTCTCTGAAAAATTTAAGTTTGATTGAATTGTTATTGAAACTAAAGATTGCCTATAAATGTTTTCATATTATATGTAGTATAGAATGTTATTTTCACAGCTCTCATTTATGGGGCTATTGGTATTGGTCTAAGTTTTCTGTTCTTAAAAGCAACTAGTTTGCAACATCTTCTGCAAGTCTTATTATCTGCACCACAGGGTGTCATATTTGGAGTCTTTTTAATTGGAGTGCTCACAAGGAAAGTATCTGACAAGGTTATATATCTTTTAAAATAAATATAGAGTACATTATTTTTTTTCAAAATAAATAACGCACTCTATATCTTATCTGAAATTATTTTAAAAATCTTATCAATAATTACCTATAATTATTTAATTCAACACATTTAGACGAGTATTCAAATCAAGGCTGCTTTTTGTTTTTTTGGAAAGTGATGTTAGTTTAGGTTTCTTTCCGTTGAATATAAATACATAAAAATACTGCAGCACGTTACATCTGTCGAGTCGCAAAAGTCCTCCATGTTCCGATAACAAATCAATAATTCTGGGGGTACTGGATTGGAGATCGATCGCTCTGTGATTCAGGTCAAAATTACGATCAGTGGATGAATGAATGGATATATGGATGGGTCCGCCTTATAAACAGGTGTGACGTATGATGTGGCGAAGTCGAATTCTTGGTCATAGATGGCGCCACTGAAAAACAAGAATCGCACACTCTGCCTTAAATTTGCTCGGTTTCACCGAGCAGTCTTGCCCGTGTGGCAAGTGGCATTAGAACCTACCAACCAGCATAAAAATAACAAAGCATTTCTTTTTCGAAACTTTCTTTTTCTGTGTAAATTACTCTGGGGAACGATTTGTCCTTTTTTTGTTTTGTTTTTTATTACCTGAAATTTTTTGAAGGATCATGGATATTTTCATATCGCAGATTTCAAATCTGCATTCGATTTCTATCTTTAAGCAACGGTTTTTTAAATGACTTTTTCGGTCAATTTTTTGTCGAAATGCTCAAATTTAAAGACGTGCATTGGATTACGTAAAAGTTGCGAAGTTTTCTAGGACAGTTAAGACACATGCCCCGAAAATGTCGTCCTACGCCGCTAGAATCCTTTTATGAACTATTTCATTATGTGCATCTGAATAGGCAGAGTGGGGAATGTCCTACCCACGTAGTGGAACATTTCCGGGCCTGGGTTCCTAAGCAATTTTAATTCTGTGCTCTAACTCTCCTAGAAGTTTGTTACTTTATTTCAAACCCCTGTTAAGCACTGCTTAAAACAATTAAAGGATATTGAGGTTGTGGGTTGATCTTGCCCTTAGAAAATTAGAATTGTTTTGCTTATACCGCAATTTTATACAAGACTTATAATATTCTCTAACTTTTTTGAGCAGTTTTTGTGAGCACCTTTCTAAATTTGAATATTTCTCCAAAAATGTCCTTTTAAAAATAAAGATATATTGCTTTTGGAGCGAATATAACTTCAGATTTGAAATCTTTACATCCGAATTGGGCAAGATCAAGTATTTGTATAAATGCAACAAAAATTTTGTTCCTCAGTGTTAAACATGAAAATATAATTTCATATATTTAATTCATGCTATTTACTATTGATTTTTATAAATATTGTAACTTCTAAAACAAAATATAACTTTCGCACTTGGAGTATCGGAAATTCAGTTTGTGTCTCTTTAACAGTAAGCCCCTTAGTGTTTCTAACTGCTCTATATAATTAAGAAGCAAAATTTATGCTGTGTTTTATTATTAAAAGCAAAGTGACGTGACTACTTTATACTTTGTAAATAAAATTATCCTTTTCTTTCTTTTTCTTTTGTAAAATATCAACCTTTAAGGAAAAAAAAAGTTAAGAGGTATGAGAGGTCACGGGAAGAGTATGTGTTTATTTGCTTGCTTGGAGTTTTAAGCGCAGGAGAACGTTATGGTTATACCGCGCCAAAAACCCGGAGAATATCATACATTTAGGTTGTGGGTTATAAGCTTGATTCATGCATGGATACTAAAAGCTTGTGAGAGGACATTTAATTTTAAGCGCTTAGAAAAGTTTTAAAAGTAGTCTTTTTCTAAAATTTTTAATCGGTGTTTGGAAAAAAGTTCTCTTTTTATTTATTTTTTAATAAATAATTCGATTGCAGAATAAGACTGCAAAACAACTATTATAAAGTATTTAAATTACTGTAATTTATTTCAGAGTATATCTGTAGCTGTATTCCTATCATACATGATAGTTGCATGGCTATCCATCGGATCTTTAACAAGCAAGTACAGCCAAACTCCTTTACCATTAAGTGCCAGCTCTTGCCCATATTTAGGCACTAATTCCAGTGTAGTTACGCCTTCATGTCTAAACGAAGCCAATTGTACTGCCTCAATGATATCAACAAAACCTCCCCCTAAGTAAGTAGCACTGTTCCCCCTAAGTAAGTAGCACTGTGAATATTTTATGTACTTTATTTTATTAGGTTATGTGACCGGCAAAGTATGAAATGCCGGCATTATATATAGTGCCTGACGTTTTTAGGCAAAGTATGAAATATGAGAAGTATTACATACTTTGCCTAGGCATTATACAAGGTAATTCATAATTCCCTCCGGGCAGGAACTGATGGACTATGGTTTTTTAAGGTCAAGTGCCATTGCCCGGTATACATTTGCCCGGTATACCCTACACTGATGTTTTTTAACGTCTGCCCGGTATACATTTGCATGGTATACCCTACACCGATGTTTTCTTAAGGTTCAGTGCCACTGCCCGGTATATATTTGCCCGATACTCCAAAAACTGATGTTTCTTCTAATCTATCGTCAGTAGGTCTTAAAATATCGAATAAATGTAATTATATCCACGAATAAATTAATATCAAATCGGATGTAATAAATATTTCGGGCATTCACCAAAGCGACTATGTGATTGTCAACGTTCACCGGTGAAAGTCAACAACCACCGATTTCGGTCATTCACAGTAACATGCACATCATTTACATAATTACCTCATCAGGGCGATTATTTCATACTTTGCCTAAATAGCATCCGGCATTATATATAATGCCTAGGCAGTGTGTGCAATATAAATCATTTCATACTTTGCCGGCTAGATTTAGGCATTATATATAATGCCGGTTTTCATATTTTCCCGGTAACAGTTATATAAAGAAAATGTATAGAGAAAACAGTTTCTAAATGCTTTGTGCAAGGTAATTTTAAAATAATATTATAATTGTGATAAATTATATTGTTCTACGCATCACAAAGCAGTACTTTATGTATGTGTGCGATATTTTTAAATATTATCTATGTCTAACCTAGATAAGGTAAAATAGATAAAATGATTCGTGCTTGTCATTTAGATACAGGTGGGTTGAGAGTTAATGGTTTATTTTATAGATGTCGCAGTCTGACCGATCTGCAAAGAATAGTTTGCTTAAAATCAGAATATATAAGCGATTTTAAAATTATCAATCATAACAAATGCTTTATTATTTTACTTTAATTCTCATTTCAACGCTCTTAATTTAAAAATTAAATTTCCTTTATTAGGGTTTAAATATAGTAATAATCCGATTCCATGTCAGAGAGGCATTCAGATACAGGAATAAAATTAATTTTATGTATTCAGATATTTCAAATACAGGTATAGGTTTATAAAAGGCTTTTTGTTGGCCAATTTATTAATTAGTTGAGCTCTTCACCTTCCCGACAAAACTGTGGAATTACTAAATAGAAATTTAAGTTAGTTTGCTTTCTGGAAAAATCCTAGAATAGCCCACTTCTTGGCGGCGACTTTTTGAAATCTCGTTGATTTGGCAGTTATTACTGAAATTAATTTTGCTTTTTGATTATTCAATTATTAACAATTTAGGTTCGAAACAATTTAAATTATTAGTTATTGAAAATTCCTTCTTCTATTCTCTCGCCATTTTCAACATTTTCAAAAAAATCAAACATGAAATAATAACGGTTAAAAAATGAAATAATAACGATGATTCTAACAGTAAAAGATAAGAAGCGAAATATGGCAAAATGATAAACCCTTTCACCTCTTTTCTAACGAAATCCAACTTTCGTGTAGGTATACATATTAAATAACCAATCAGGTTTAAGAATTTTGGTGGTGTGATCAGACGTTCGAAATAATTCCTACGAAATATCTTGGCAAATATCAAATAGTCACCCAGAGGTGGGCTATTCTAGGATCCACTCTTGATTTCTTTATTTTACAGTGATAATACGGTAGAAAATAGTTTATTTGAAACTCTATCTTTCGAATAATTTGTCTAATTAAAACGTCAAATGTATTTTCCTTTGCTCAATTTCAATAATATGATTTCATAACTCTTTTACACTCGGGGTTTTTGAAATGAGAAAAAATAAACTGTATATGGCTACATAGTTCATGGGAGTAAAGAACGAGAGTTTCGTTTTTTGATGAAGATGGTTACTTTGGTTTTGCTTCAGAAATCTGAAAGTTATTTTCGTTGTTTCACTATTTTTTAGAGTGAAACCTGAGTGACTACTTCAGGTGAGTTGCTTTAGCAGTCACTGGTTAACTTAGAAAGATTTTCAACCTATAAAAAGAGAATGATTCAGTATTTTCGTTGTAGTTTTAGAACTTAAATTCGGGTTTTTATAATAGAGATCAACTTAGACAGGTGCTCAACTTGGCAGATATAACTTTATTCCTAGTGTAGCTGTACGCTGTACGCTTCCTTCCTCAAAAAAGCATTCACTTCTGGTGCTGATAAAAAGAGGCATATTCTGCTATTAGGTCAAGAAATATATATCCTAAGGCATAGATGCCAACTGCTCCGAATCCAACAAAATATTTTGAAAAAGTGTAGAGAACTGTAGACTAAAATTTGCAGATTTTCGGTTAATTTTGCCAACTGTTCAAAAGATGTAATGCGGCACAACTGAAACTAAGTGACGTTTCACACAAACCTTTGAATTATTTAGCAGTAGACATGGATAAAAACCCTATAAATCGAATTTTCAAACCATAAATCATACATCCAAGGATTACCACTCGAAAATACTCATCCGTTGCCCGGAGCAAGTTGTCATCTCTCAAAGGCTACCACTAGAAATTATTTGTGCGCTATGAGGAGCAAGCTGACCTTTCTGATATGGTAAACAAAATCGAGAGTAAAGTCTTATCAATCTTGCACAGTAATCACTAGAATCAACTTCGTTCAATGAAATAAATTTCGAAAATTAATGAAATCAGCTAAGGATTCTGCTTTGTACAAATGGCTAATTAAAAACAAAGGAAAGAAGTTCCACTATCTAAGGCTATAATGCAAATTCATTTTTAAATAAATATTTTTGCTTGTGCTCAATAGAACATAATATATTTGTTAAAGGATCAAAATGAAATTTAAATACTAAATAGCACTATTTTTTGAAAAAAAATCTTTCCTTTTCACAGTTTAATGATAAAAAAATGGCAATAATTCGAATGGCAATAATTTTTTATTTTTATTAACCGTTTCCAATAACTTTAGAAAATCAAGGTCATTCTGCATTACATGCATAAATTTTTTTATTTAGAATTAGGAACGTGGTTGAACGATAGATAATTTTTTGTAACATCTGAATAGTTTGATTTAAAATATCTCAATTCATTTTATCGATTTAAGATATATCTTTAATGAAATAGAATTCTGAATAAGTATCTTAAAATTTAATTTTATTGAAGAATTTTCATTAAAAGTGTTTCATTAAATGGAATAAATTGCGAAAATTAATACGCATTAAAAACTAGCATTTGAAATGTAACTATAGTACACAGATGAATTATTAAAAAAAAATAAAAATATTATTTGCTTAAAACAATGTTTTTACATTCGTTTATAAATAAATGTCTCTTATATTTTGTCTCACAGTGTAAAAAATTCTGCATCAAATTGTGGTATAAAATACCGTAAAATTTTATTGGGGGCGTCGTCAGTAATATCCATTTACCGTAGAAAAACATTGTTACTGTAAAATATTATGCCGTAATTTTTAGATTAATATTTATTTAATTCGAATAATTAAGTAACTAATTAATCATTCGATACTGCAACTAAGTACTGCAACTACTAACTTAAGTACTGAAACTACTTCCATAATTTTAGGCAGTGTATTAATATCCATTTAACATGTTGTTTTTTAAAAATAAATATGGTTTTTGTATTGGCATAGATATTTTTATTTGCTACAAATATATAATTTTTCCCTTTTTCTTCCATTTTGTTTAGAGAAATATTTTTCCTTTATAAAATCTCTTTCATGTGGCATAACGTTCTTGGGCTCTTCTTAACTTTATTTTTTTCGGCAATTGCTGTCTTAATAACAGGTAAGACTTCTTCACGTATTGTTAGTCAAAGATAAAAATATCACCCTGATTAACTTTTGTTCTAATGATTGTATTTTCACGAACTAAGTGCCAAGCTTAATGACATAAAAATATGACTTTGAATGTATGTAATTAGTACTTAATATTAATTAGGTTGAGGAAACAATCACAGAAAACATATTTCATTAAACTAAATATACCTTTTTCCTTGCAGATTTACATTCTTGGGAATAAAAATACGGTGCTTAACAGCAAGCTGGAATATATAGCTTCCATTATTTAGTCCAGAGTTCGGTGCATATTTTGCTCCCTTTCGTGTCAACTTCTCTTTTGCAGAAATAATTCAATTTTAACTAAGGAAATACACAGTTTGAGTCACTTGAGCTATAAAATTAAAAAAAATCTTATTTTTTAATTTATATTTCTCTGGAACTACTCGACTAGTTTTGACCCTTTTAATTTGAAATAACGTATCTTAAAATCTTATAACATTTTGTATATTCTACAATTGAAAAGCTTTCGGCCATCATAAAATGCCAATAAAAGTAGCAAGCAAGCATTATGTTTCATTGGATGATACCTTATATATGAGATATCTGGAATATATGAGATTTATTTTTAAGCAAAAAGTTTTCATTTCATTTTAAAAGTTTTCGAGATGTGGCAAAATACAAAGAACATTAACCCTTTGACGCAGAATTTTCTCTAAACTTATTTTTAATACATTTCATTTATTATTTTGCACTAATTTAGGTCAAAATAAATGAAAAATACTATATTTAGAATTTTAATTAATTATGGTAAGGTAATACAGTATGAAACATCGGTGCTTTTTACAAGTTGAAAGTTAAATCTTCCTAACGCTACTCACTTCCAAACAATACATTTTCAAACTCTGCATTTAGATCCAAGAGAAAATGTTATTTACCACTGAAATTTCCTTTATTTACAAAATCAACTATTGATAAATTTTTTATTATGAATGAAAAAAAATCTAATTACTTTTTTTGGATTTTATATCTTGAAACAAATATAATTCCGAGAATCCAACTGATTTATTTTATTATTATTTAGACTATTTTTAATAATTAAAATATACTAACATGTATTTTTACTTGTATATGAAAGCGTCAGAAAAAAATAAGTAAAAGGGCACCGGTGTCCGATCTGCGCCAAGGGATTAAGGGGGTTGAAACTTTTAACCACACTCTCCGCACTTAACTTAGTCTTCCAAGTTGCTGCTTCCTCCCAATTTGGAAGATTAAAATTTAAATCTTTTTGAAAAAAAGAGTTTTTTTTCAAAGATTTAAGATTTTAGTTCTTCTTTGTGTATGTCTCCCTAACTCATCTGATATCACTAATAACCGATGACGTCACTGTTTTTGAATTGTTAAGTTTGGCACTTAATTCAGAAGTTAGCTATTAGGACAAAAGTCAATTAAGGTGACTTCTTTTTTGGCACTGCATGCAATAAGCTATATTTATAGGTAACACATTTAATTTATAACTGTGATATAAAAATGTATTTGGATTAAGAAACTATATTTCAATTTCAATGGTGCCTTTACTAATACGTGAACCAAATATTCCAATAGGGTAACTAATTGAAAAATTAAAAAAATTAGGATTTGGAATAACCTATAGTGCTTATATTATTTAAAACTATTATCTAAAGAGTAAAATTGTACTTTGTATTGCATGAATTAATAACTTGAACTAGTTTATCTTGATAATTATCCGAACTAATTAACAGTGGAATTGAAAAAAATCGAATTAGAATATTTTTATAAGTTTTTATTTTGACCTTTAAGGAGAAAATTTCCACTTGTTTATAATTAGGTTTAAAAGGTCTTCATAACAATAAAAAAATAATCTTTGTGAATTTTATATGATAAACTACTTTAAACAATTTTATATTCGGGAAAAAAAAATTTTTTTCAAAATCCAAAATTTTCTAACTTTAATTAATTTGGATTTTAAACTTTCAAGAAAATAAATGAAAAGTCTATTTATATTGAAGTGAATTTGGTATCTCGTACATTCCGTTTTATTTTGAGTTTTCAGCTGACAATTAATCATAATAAATCTAGTTAAGTCGTATTATATTTTCCAGGTTGGCGAAATAATGTGGTGCCAATTGACTCAAAATGCCTAAGTCCAGTGACTAAGCTTTGGATGAAGAAAACAACAGAGAATAAAGAAAACAACATACTTTCTGGTTTTGAAACGTCTGAACAAACACATCAATTGTAGATTTAAATGTGAAAAAAAAAATCTCTTGTAAATAAAATAATCTTAAATATTTTTATATACATTTTTTAATCAATAAATAATTATAATGAAACTTAAGCATGTAAAATGAGCAAATGATGATGTTAGCAAAGATTTTGTGATGTTGTCTCTGATTTTAGAGATTTCAAGAAGATGCAATTAATACCCCAATCATAATCAATAAAAAAACATTGGAAAACGTAAGAGTAATTATAAAAAAAGATCTTCTAGTTTTTTGTCGTTGGTAATTAGAGCAGGGGAGTGTGATTTTTCTAGTTTTCCTATAGCGCCATCTATTGCCAAGAATTCGACTTCTACTACACTCGTCTATAGAGCGAGTCCACTCAAATATCCACAGATTGTAATTTTGACTTTAATCAGAACACGATCAATCTCCAACTCAGTACGTCCAGATGCATAATTTGTTACGGAAATATGGAGGACTTTGTGACCCAACAGATTTAATTTGCTCCTATCACTATTTACTGAACGAGGATTTTTCAGCCTTCTTGATTCGAACTCCCGTTCTCATGAACGCGATTACAGTGCCCTGCCAACCAGGCTATCCCGATCCCTTCAAATTTTTTGTTAAGTTCAAAATTTTGTTAATTCCCTTGTCCTCTGGATTGGGTTAAAAATTACAAGGCTACGGAGTTGAACATTAGTAGTCGCAAGCCCATAAAATTGGGTCGGCTGTTCAACGACTATTATAAAATGTAATATAATAACATTAAATGCAAAAGTATGTTTATTTTCAATTATATTTCTATTATTTTAAGAGTTGAATATTTGTTTTATTTTCTACATGAAGACACTGTTATCGATATACAGGGTGGCCCGAAACGACCGCATTAACTCTGCACAGCTAGATTCCTCGTTGGGAGTACATAAAAACTGTTCCTGTACGATCAATAGTTTACGAGAAAAACACGAGAAACAAAGTATGACGTCACTGCCGGTGCAACAAAAAACACTTTATTGAACATATCAACAACAGTATACAATGCACAATTTAAGTAAGATGTTCAAAGTGTCCGTTTTAAACATTATCGTCTGGAAAGATATGCAAATACTGTTGCTGATATGTCCAATAAAGTGTTTTTTTTCCTTGCACCGGCTGTGACGTCATACTTTGTTTTTCGTATCTTTCTCGTAAACTATGGATCGTACAGGAGCGCTTTTTTGGGCTGTTTTTATGAACTCCCAACGAGGAATCTAGCTGCGCAGAGTTTATGCGGTCGTTTCGGGACACCCTGTATACATATATATTTGAATTCTGCATCATATAACTTGAACTAGTTTATCTTGATAATTACCTGAACCAGTTAACTGTCCATGTGCCATGTTCTTGCGAGAGTGGTGAAGCATATTATATTATTAGTGGTGAAGCTTAGGTTAAAAAGAGATTAATTTAGTTCCTTCTTCAAATCTAAGAACACGTGAGAGTTTCTGAGAATTTGTGGTTCTGTGTTGAAAGTTGAGGGAGAATATATTTATATATTCTCCTCTTATCATATATCCCTCTATCATATATCATATACCCCTTATCATATATCCTATATATATATATATATATATATATATATATATATATTTATATGGNAGAGCTGCGTTACGAATGTATCGCGCGGAGTATCCTGATCGACGAATGCCGGATCATAGAATTTTTCAACGGTTACATCGTCAACTTTGTGAAACAGGTGCGTTCGACGTCAACAGACATGACGCTGGTCGATTAAGAGCTGTACGCACTCCAAGGCTGGAAGAAAGCATCTTGAACATTGTGGCTGATAGACCCGAGTCAAGCACAAGAACTGTTGCGCGTGACGTAGGTGTGAGTCATCAGACTGTATGCAGAGAGTTAAACGAAAATCGCTTACACCCCTTCCATTTTCAGAAAGTACAAGCATTGAATCCGGCAGATTATCCTCTCCGCGTGAACTTCTGCCTGTGGGTGATGCAGCAATGTGCGTTGCAGTCCTATTTCGTAGGTGATGTGCTATTTACAGATGAAGCGACATTTTCACGCGAGGGTGTCTTTAATGCGCACAATTCCCATGTGTGGGCAACCGATAATCCACATGCAACGCGTCCACATGCGTTTCAACAACGTTTCTGTATTAATGTGTGGGCTGGTATTGTGAACGACTTTTTGATTGGCCCATACTTACTACCCACGCGACTCAGTGGCGGAAGCTATCTTATTTTTCTGAAAGAAGTGTTACCACAACTGCTGCATGATGTTCCGATCGCCATTCGTAACCGCATGTGGTTTCAGCACGATGGGGCGCCAGCACACTTCAGCATTGATGTACGGAATTACCTGAATGCCACGTTTGGTGCTCGATGGATTGGGCGTGGTGGACCAATCCCTTGGCCACCCCGATCTCCCGATTTATCGAGCCTCGATTACTTTTTATGGGGACATCTAAAGCATCTTGTTTATGAGACTCCAGTTGACTCAGATGAGGATCTCGTCGCTCGCATATCTGTAGCTGCTGCAGGTGTGCGTGAAATACCAGGCATCTTTGAACGTGTACGCCAATCGCTCCACCGACGCTGTCAAGCATGTATCGCTTCTGGTGGACGCAATTTTGAACACTTACTGTAAACATGACACTTGTCAACAACGCTTTCAATAAAATCTTTGTTTTTCCTTTCGGCCGTTATTTCTCCTGTTTACGCCTCACCGCGTCACTTGCGACTATGCATTCCTATATAATAAATCATTGTTACAATGTCCTGTACCTACCATTAAAGTTTGTACCATGAATTCGGGACCACTCTGTATATACCACGTATAACATGTTTGTACACCATTTTTTATTATTTTTGATTTTGAGTTAAGTGTTTCAGAGTTTATTGTTCTTCTAGCAGTCATAAAGTTATACTCTAACTCTAATCGATTTTTCTACAACGATAT
Source organism: Parasteatoda tepidariorum (assembly GCF_043381705.1). Taxonomy (NCBI): domain Eukaryota; kingdom Metazoa; phylum Arthropoda; class Arachnida; order Araneae; family Theridiidae; genus Parasteatoda; species Parasteatoda tepidariorum. The sequence continues at coordinate 73,759,405 of NC_092211.1, read as the reverse complement.
GAAATATGAAGTTCATTGCTTTCACATGGACATAATGACAAGCTGGTGTGAATGGTTAAAAAAATTAGAACAGGCTTAATAAAAATATGCATAGATTCAATGGTTTGAAGTGTAAATAAGCAACATGGAGACCTCTTCTTTGGAATAAGCTTCATATATTTTCGCTTGAATCGTACAAAATGATAATCTTAATACTTTATTTCATTCTGTCTGGTGGAATAACTAAATTTTACTCATTTCATAAATTCTTCTAAATTCGGAAACTAATGGAGCAACATTTTATTCAAAGCAAAGTTTGTCCCTGTAGCTATTTCAATATTGCACTGTAAGATTGTGCACGATTATGTAGTCCAACAATCATTTGAATATTAGTTAATTTTTTTTGGAGATTTTTTTCTCTTTAATAAATAGGTTTAAAAATTATGAACGCGAAACCTTAATGTGATTAAAAATTTCTATTCCCTTGACGCAGAACAAATTTGATTAAACAAATTTTTATACTTTTTTCTTTATTTTGTAATAATGTAGGACAAAATGAGTAAAAAATATTATTTTTATCATTTCAATAATTTAAAACTATGAACTATGCATGAAGCACCGGTGTATTTTTCTAGGTAAAAAGTAAAGTCTTCAATTTTAGTAACTATTAGATTAATTTTTCAAAAATTTAAAAATATCAAAATATATTTTTAAGTGTAATTAAAAAAGGAGAATTTTTTTTATGAGGGACACCGGTGTCCTGTTGGAGCTAAAAGCTTAACAACTTTAAAGAGTAAGCTATTGTCATGACAATAGTGGTTTTCATCAATACAACAATAAAAACTTTCAATTTATTTGAGATTTAGAGCATTTCGAGTACATAGTTGTGTGTATACAACTTTTCATGAAGAAAATTCTACTTGTGTCTCTGTACCCTGTATCAAATATATCTATTTGATTTGTTGGACAAATACTTGGTTTTTCTTCATCCAAAATTGAGTAACAGGACTCAAACACTTAGAATTTGCAGGTATTGCATTCTTTTTCCATCCTACAAAAAGTAAAGAAACAAAAATCAAATAATTAAATAAATTTTTATTTCATATAAAATATTTTTATTTATAAAGAATATTTATTGAATATCCTTTATCTCCATGTATAAAATGCTAACAATGTGTTGATATGTTATGATACCCAAAAATGGCCAACGATTTAAAAAAAAGTGGAGAGAAGGTCGTGTTCGCATTGCTCAGGAAACTAAAGAGTTTATTCATACTAAGTTTCGAAGTTCGTTGATATATGGCCTTCTAAAATTTGGAAGAATTTATAAAAAGAAATAATTTCAATATAATCGTTAGCAACAATAACGTGGTAGCATTTAAAGAATAAAATAAACAGTTCTCCGAGTAACCATTTTAGTTAGAATCGTCATTTGAAAGTTAAAATGGAAAGAAGAAGAAATAATTATTTCATATTTTTTCTGATCAAACGCGCCCGCTGTTGATGACATTTATAACTAGTTCTGAAACCGTATAATAAAACAAATTATTTCCTAAGTTGAATGTAGCTAACTAGGACTTTTTTGTTGATTTTACAAAACGTTGGTCATTATCGGTTGCATATAATGAAATGGAGGAAGTATAATTAAAGATTGTCATATAGATCGATAAAGTTTTTAAAAAAGTATGCTAAAACCTTAAATAGGATTTAATGTAAATGTAAAAAAATGCGAAAAAATACAGCTGTAAAACTATAATTTTAAAAAAACTCATAATTTTAAAAAAACTCATAATTTTAAAAAAAGAACAATAAACGCATTGTAATTTTTGATAATGATGACAAATAAAATTTTATTATTTTCCGAATAATTCGATAGTTTGCACAACAGTCAATATTTTTGAAACTATAATACAGAAGAAGATACAGCTCATATTGCAATGCCATGCATAGAGATATTTTTATTATTTTAGCATACTTGTTAAATTCTTAATATTCTAAGAAAATGTTGTTACTTACGCCACTTACCAGTGCCTGCAAGGATGCTTGAAACCAAGCGAATTTTTAAGTCAGAGAGTGCGTTTCTGGTTTTTTCAGTTGCGCCATTTTTGACCAAAAATACTGTTTTAGTTTCACATACGTCACAGCCCGTTTTACATAGAGGACCCAATCATACTCCATTCATTCATACATTCACAAATCGTAATTTTAACCTGGACCAGAAAACAATCAATCTCCAAATTAGTACCTCCAGAGGTATTAATTTGTTAAGGGAACTTGGGAGAGGTTTTTTCAAAACAGAGAGTTTTTGACAAAGTTATCAACACGAGATTTTATCTTGACGAAATAGTAAAAAAAAAATTCTATTACGAAATAGCTGAAATTTGAGAACATGAGGTATGGTGAAAATGGTGCATGTAGTAGAAGAATCCAATCATGCTCTAGCAACTTTAGTCAAGTTGACAAACCATGTATTTTCCTTTTGAAATATGACATATTTATGGTCCGCTGTTACGGAACGTTTTGGTTCAATTATTTTCTCTAAATTACCTAATAGATTGAAATACTTTTCCAAATTCTGTCTTTTGGAATATGTATGCAATCTGTTTACTTTCAATTATTTAAAACTGGTCATGCACTACATACCGAAAATCCTTTTAAACGTTTTGGGTACCTTAAGGAACTTTTTCTATTATTTCCATAGAACAGTTATTTATTTATATTTCATTGCTAGTAAATCTTTACATTTAATGCATGGTTTCAAAAAAACAATGCATTACTAAACTGTGATTGGAATCTATTTATTTTGATCAAACAAATATGTTAATATAAATTATCAACTTTTAATGTTAATTTCTTTTAGCATAATTTCAGTCTAAGTTAAAGTATAACAACATTAAATTTAAAAATTGATGTAAATTTAAATATATGAGGATATTTCGCTATTATAAAAAGTACATTTTATTTTATTATGCAAATTTTAATAGTTAATAAGTATCTACGGGATAATTTACATAACTGCATAACTGCACCTGAAAAAGAAATAAACTGTACAATTTAAATAATTAATAAATACGAGGGTTGTAAATTAAATAGTGGCAACTTAACCTTGAAACTCACAGAAGGGCGGGCATGCGTAAATACGGTATGGGTGGGGGGAGGTGGCACTTTTGTCGATGTGTAGAGTGCAAAAAAAAGTCGATTTGCTTAGAAGGGTAGTTGTTGTGGAGTTTCTTTTCCATCGCTCTAAAGCATGTTTTCAAAAGGTGATCAGCGATCGTGACTTACAATCGAGGTTGCCCGTGGAAAAATGCAGCAGAATGCTAGCGAGGATTAGTGGAAGCCTGTGGAGCAAATGTTTTACCGTATAGGACAGTAGAACGAAGGGTTCAAGCATCTCGTCTTTTTTCGTCATTAAGCCTTTTCACAACATGCTTTAGAGCGATGGAAACGAAACTCCTCACTTTAACGCCACGCAACAACTACCCTTCTAAGCAAATCGACTTTTTTTTGCACTCTACACATCGACAACAGTGCCACCTCCCCCCACCCATACCCTATTTACGCATGCCCGCCCTTCTGTGAATTTCAAGGTTAAGTTGCCACGATTTAATTTACAACCCTCGTATTAAAAAAGCCGGTTAGAGAGCCTTACTTATCTTAAACATAAGAGCTTCTAAGATAAAATTTATGAATTTTAATTCTAACTAGCTGTTGCCCGCACGTTAATACTTTGATTTCAATTTTAACTGTTTTCAGGAGACATCCGCGATATTTAGAAAGTTATCTATATATTGAAATTTAATAGTAATTCAAAATATGTCTGGCAGTCATTAAATTTTACACACTGTATAGCGTGTCTACCACAAAAAAAAATACAAATTCAATTTACTAGTATATAAGACACGTTAACTCGATTCCATGTTGGGGGTACCTTTTCATAGATGAAGGTTGACATTGGCGATAACTACTCTAATCCCCACATTGGTGACCCGGACGTGATGTGAACAAGCCTAGCTTGGCAGAAACTACCACTTCAATCACCCATTTACTTGCTACTTGTAATTGCGACATTATCCACCTCCTCGCACAGTAACTACTCAGTCTCGATCACACACAACGTATGCACTCGACTGCTAGTGGCAACAAAGGAGCGACCATGACCGTGAACTTAATACAGCTCTCACGATCAGTACTCAGAAGTACGGTGATCTTAATAAAGCTCTACTGGCTTCTCACAGAACAGCAATGAATCAACTAGCGGTATCCATTCATCGAATTCTATCACAGCTATTATTCTCGTAGGGGAGTACTGTAGTGTGTCTATCACTACAAAAATATAATTCCAATTTACTAGTATATAAGACATGTTAACTCAATTGTATGCTGGGGAACTTTTCCATAAAATTAGAAGAAGGTTTTCATGGTCGATGAAATTCTCTCCACACAAACCTCAATAAGTATGAGTTTGAAACATTTTAGCATAGTGAGCAGTAGAAATATATCTGCCGTAGGATAGAAAACTCATCCCAATGCCTCATTATGTACTGTACAAATTAATTATCCATATCTTGAGTCACAATTTGAGTATCGTACAAATAAAAGATATTGCTCGAAAAAGGCTAGCTCTGTCACCAATAATTGGAGCTCACAGCCCCGTTTATGTATAAAATTTTCCACAGCCATTTTAGAAAGAATTAAAGATAAATCGAAATAATTGCTATTACTTCGTTACTTCGAATTCGCTTTTAGTTCAGGGTGGAAAATCTTATAGTGAAAACTGTGAAGAAAGTGAGACTAGTTGCGCCATCTCGTAGCATTTTTCAGAAATCCAAAAGTAATTGCTGGATTTAAAGAAGCTTGTAATATGCGACGAATTCAATTTCAATGATGCCATTTTTCTCTTCGTCGCATGGAATTCGACGGAGACCATAGGGACACAAAAATACCGAAAGTATAAAATGTGACGCCAACAGAAAAGGTATTAAGATAATCTGACAACATGACTTATTAATAGATCTCTGTAGTGTTGCCAATTTAGACAGAGAAATATCAGTGTTTTTGATGCTGCATAAGAGAAATAAATATATAGATAATAACTTTTTTATAATAATGAATTTATCATTTAGACCGTAAACTTACGTTTATACCGTTTAAAAAGTTCTCATTAAACCCCATAGTGAGCTATAGAAAAAACACTGCAAATTACTTTTGACTCAATTTAATCTGGAAACTTCAGTAATTTTTATTTTACCTTTTTTTATGCTGAAGACATGCATTTTCATAAAATAACTCAAGTTTTCATAATTATTACCTTCCCATTTTATTAAATATTTAGAGTGAAATATGATTCTAAACTTTTGAAATACAGTCTTAAGCTTTAATCCACTCTAAACCAATCTCTCTTATTAATAAAAAAAATAAAGTTAGAGGTTATTGAAGAAAAATAATAGAAAATAATGTATTTATGCTTAAAATATAAGCACACCGGACAAAAAATTAGTCACCCTTAGAAAAATCTTGAAAAACGTCATTTAATAACGTGTAACTGGACTTGATAGCCACCTGAATTCGATTAGGAAGTGAGTCCGCAAGGTTTTTCTGGTACGTCGAATGCAGTTTAAGCCGCTAGCTGAGGATTTGATCCCTTAAATCCACCAAATTGCGAGACTGCTGATTTTGGAGTCTTATCCGTTGTTCCAACATGTCCCACAAATTTTCAATGTGGTTCAAGTCAGGTGGTTTTGCAAGCCCGATGAACTTTGCTGTTGTCATCTTGAAAAATAGAGGTATCGACAGCATTCTCTTCATGAAGATGTTGACAGAAAGGTAATGCTTGATCATTCAATAAAATTACAAACTTCCAAATGAAAATCAATAGACTGTCGGGAATCGGCTGGGGACTTACTCCGAAAATTAGAAAATTTATATATTTACAATGCACGCAAAAGATCATAACATATGGAGCAGAAGTCTGGTATAACGATCATATAAGAACACTTAATAAAATAAGAAAAATTGAAAGAATACCCCTACTTAATCTAACTAAAGCATACCGAACAACATCAACAGATGCATTGCAGATATTGGCGGGAACTATACCCTTAGATATTGTCGTTAAGACGGAGGCAAAGATCGCAAATTGTTATCTTCATGAAAAAGAAATCGACAAACAAGTGGAGTTACCTATAAAACACCCGGCGGAAAATATCCAGATACCATATAGACTTAACATACCGACTGATACAGGACTGGAGATCTTCACTGATGGATCGCGACTGATTTTTGGAGGTGAATTTAGAGTGGGATGTGCGTTCGTAGTTTTTATGGACGGCCATCCCATAGACCATTACACATTTAGATTATGTAACAATTCCACTGTCTACAAGGCAGAGCTTTGGGCAATTTTACAAGCCATTTTCTGGATTAAAGAAAATGAAATTAAGGACACAATAAGAATATACTCAGACTCATTTTCAGGAATACAAGCCTTAACTAAACCTGCCGATAGTGACTACATGACTACTATAATCAAAAACAATTACACACAAAATATAGTCTTACACTGGATTAAAGCCCATGTGGGGTTTAAGGGAAACGAAGAAGCAGATAAGTGGGCGAAAAAGGCATGTGAAAAGGAAAAAATAGACATATTCAATCTCCCTTCCAAAAGATCGGTCAGACTAGAATGTCGAAACCAAGACGTGATAACATGGCAGAATAGATGGGACAGCTCAACCTCACAGGGCAGACATACTCATAATTTAATACCTGAGGTCTCTTATAAAGTTCAATATAGCGACTTCTATATAAACCAATTTTTAACCAATCACGGCACACAAAAAGACTATCAACGAAGATTTCATAATAAACCTTTAAATTGCGATCAATGCAGAGTTACAGACGACTTGGAACACATTCTACTAAAATGCCCAACTTATGAACATAAAAGAAAATTATACTTTCCCAAAAATCTTAGCTACGAAAATTTAAAGAAATACTGGAACCAAAAAAAGATAAAAGAGGGTATAAGGGAAATCATCAAAGATCACTTTGGAAAAAATACACCAGAAATAATTTAGTTAAAATGAAAACCAATTAATTCCCTAAATAGAAGCCAATGGAAACGTGTGCAAATAATAGAGAGAAATATATGACGAACGCAATATACCTCATCATGTTCATCTTTTCATCTGTATAAAGAACATTTTAGCTCATCATGTTATAATTTTTCTAAATATTAATACCCGGATACCCCCATAGGGGGCGGGACGGGGTATAGCAATAAATGCTTGATCATTCAGAATGTTCAAATAAACATGTTGGTTCATGTTAGTGGTGACTTCAGTGAGTGGATCCAATCCATAATAAGAAAAACACCCCCAAAACATGACAGACCCACCACCGGCTTGTACCTGACCTTGAACAAAATCAAGATGAAATGCTTTATCTGTTTTTCTGTGCACTCGACGACGTGAGTCATTTAAATAAAGGCAAAAACGTGATTCGTCAGACCATATTACATTCCGCGAGTCAGCAACTGTCCACGTTCGATGACTTCTAGTCCACTGAAGTCGCGCAGCTTTATGTGCCTGCGTGAGCAATGGACTCTTGCGAGGTATTCGACTCAAAATGTTTATATCATGAGGCTAACGCCGCAATCTTCTCTTACTAACAGGTTGGGATGGACCTTTATTCGCTAACTGAAGCAATTTCTATCTAGTTTGAAGGCGATTTTGATTGACAAATCGTGAAACGCGTCTCCGATCACTTTCACGCAGGATCTTTTTCCAACCACAATTCTGACGTCAACTTTCGTGACCACGTGCATTACACCACTGCTTGTAGTCACGTTGAACAGTTCGCATCGAAACAACAACAAATCCAGCAACTTCATTTGACCATTGTCACGACCAAACGCAATAGCCCCTTTTTCCACTCTGCCGTATCTTAGCACTTACTCATATTTGCACACAAGTTTTGCTTAAAACGAAAATATCTCTCTGATGGCTTCTTGCCTTTGATCACGTTGAGGGTGCACGCGCAGCTGAGTACGTCACTTGACCCCTGCGTCATCAAACAAAACCTAACGATTCATCGGCACTTGCGTACTAGGGTGACTAATTTTTTGTCTGGTGAGCTTATGTATGCTTTTAATATCTGCTTTAAAATGTTTTAATTTAAACTTTCAATATATTTATGTTAAAAATTGATTTAACGGATTATGAAAGAATGTTAACATACTTACCCGTTATTAAAGCAGCAAAAGCTGTGAGTAAAAATGTTAGAAAGAATCCAATGGAAGAATACCACACAAATGTCATTTTATACAGTACAAAGTGATTCCTGAAAAAAATCATTCATTTATTATTGATTTTATTATGTTTATATTCAAACCAACTCATCAAATATTTCATCATTTTAAAACTTAAATGAGATGAGTGACAATATTTTAAAAGTGTGAAATGATATTGAAAAATCATATTCTCTTCCCAAATTGGATTTAAATTAGATTTTCGTTTTTTCTTTTTGATTTCATGCTTTGCTTTTTTAACATCTTTTTTTTGTCAAACTTTCGATGAAAGCTTATGGTTTGACATTAAGTTTCAAAAAAGTGAGAAATAAGACATCTGTTTTCATAAGATTTAAAGAAATTATACTCTTTCTGAGGTAACTTCTATGGATTTTTCTCAAAAAGTTAAAGCGATAAAATTATGAGATTAATAATTTCGGAAATTTGGATGTTAATGAAAAATTTTTTGAATGTGTAGAGCGCAGAAGGAAAAATATTTTTCAGAACTTTAAAATCTGGAAGACTAAATAGCATTTATGAAAAATACTGGAATTGTATTGACTTTATTTTATCAGGAAAGTATTATATAAAATTAGAATACTGTTTGCTAAAACTCCTCGTTTATAATTGAGTGATAATCTTGAGGTTTATAGGATTCAGAAAATATTTAGAGTAAATATCAATAACTTTTTTGGAAGTTAACTAAAAACAATAAAAATTTATTTAACTCTTCTCTAGCTCGTTCATTCTCTCCCAATTTTACCAGTAAACCTATAAAGAAATTTATATAAATGTAATTCATTTATTTATGATTAATAATTTAAAGCATTTTTTTTAAAATTCATACATTGTAATGTATTTAATTAAATTTATTTACCAAATTCTAATTTATTAAGTAAATATTTTTGAAATTTTTAAGCTTGTTGCTTTTTAAATTAATAAAATTGAACAATATAAATTAGTCGCTTAATAAATAAGAATTAAATCGCAACAAGTTTTAAATTAATTAACCATAATTAACCATTCCTAGAAAACATTATTTTTCAATTTTTTTCGCATCTGAAACTAAAAAAAGAATCCAAATTTGTAGCATCTTTTTTTATAAGTTACATTTTTTATCAAGATTTAAAAAAAAGTGTCTCGCAACAATTCTTACGGTGGTTAAGGTGCTTTTATGTTATGACTCTACTGTTCGGAGACCACTAACATGATGACAACAATGAGGTAATCAACAAGCTCAGACCACTTTTATTTTTGGACCTAGCTAATCTACCAATTTCAAACTGTGTGGGTTTCAACGTGTAATCGGAAATGCAACCAACGGTCTCCAAATAGAGTTCTGCGGAACCCTTGAGTTCCAGGAAAGGATCTCAAGGGTTCCGACAGTTAAAGTTTTACTTTACTAAAAAATTAAAAACTAAATTAAATAAATTAATTAAAAACTATGAACTAAAATTAAAATTAAAAACTAAATTAAATAAATTAATTAAAAACTAAAAAAGAACCAAACTTTGTAGCATCTTTTTTTATAAGTTACATTTTTTATCAAGATTTTAAAAAAATGCCTCGCAACAATTCTTACTGTGGTTAAGGTGCTTTTATGTTATGACTCTACTGTTCGGAGACCACTAGCATGATGACAACAATGAGGTAATCAATAAGCTCAGACCACTTTTATTTGCGGAGATTATCTATTTTATCAATTTCAAGCTGTGTGGGTTTCAAAGTGTAATCGGAAATAGAACCAGCGGTCTCCAAATGGAGTACTGCAGAACCCTTGAGTTCCAGGAAAGGATCCCAAGGATTCCGACAGTTAAAATTTTTTTTACTAGTCATGATTTTTTTCACCTGTAATTAAATTTATATCCAAATAATAGTCTATTATTTATTTAATATTCGCGTTAGTTTTAAAGAATTTATTTAATTTTAAGAAATAAGAAATAAATTTCAAAACAATGTTTTCCTAATAATAATATTGTGAATGTATTATGAAAAGGATATTTACATTTGTGAAAAAATCCATTAGTATTTCGTATCCAATAAAAAGTACCAAATTCAACAATGAAGAAGTATGTTTCTCTGATTATAATTCTCAAAGATTTTTTTCTTCTTTTATTTGAATGGAAAGCGCATCATTGATTATTTTTCAGTTGATGCAATTAATTAAATTAAATTAAGAACTAGACGATAGTTGCCACTCCAAACCTGCGAATTGAACTTTTTAACACAAAACCCTATTTTAAGACTAATATTGATGAAATGATATGAGGAAAAAATTCATTCGTCATTCATTCATAAAATATTTTAAAATAACGAATGAATTTAAAATCGAAAAAAGAATTCCATGAAATTTATTCATTAAGTCTCGGGGTTCCGCCAAAGGGTTCCACAGTCGGGGGAAAAATTGGAAACCGCTGTTCCAGAGGATTAAAAAAAATGACTATTTTAAATGTTGAGCTTTTAAAACAATTTGAAACTTCCGAATGCAAAATTTTAAAACTTACTTTTCCGTAATTGGTGATGGTAATGTTGATGAGGATATATTAAAAATACTGTCAGACATTGTTTGATTTTGTGATGAAGGACACATACTAATGCTCAGAGGTAATACAGGTTGAACATATCCTGAATGAAGAGAGCTTAGTGCAATCCAGGCCATTATTACACAAGTGACTACTACAGCAAAAGATATACACTGAAATTAAATAAATTCATATCATTTAAATACCAAACTTTCTTGCTGTTATTTCTTGAGTAATATTTTAATGCTCAACTGAACAAAATCGGTCGAATAATTCCTGAGAAATAGATTTTGAACAAGTCTTAAAGTAAATTATATTTATATATAAAAATGTATATTTATACGTGAAAAATTACATTTAGTGTTTGATTTTTCAAATTAAAATATAGTCTGCACTAGATAATTAGCATATTTGAGGTCACCCCAGCGTGCCATTAAGATTGAGTCCTAGTACGTGAAAATACAATCATTTAATCAAAAGTTATTCAGAGAGTGCTGCTTTTGTGCGTGTGTGGTCATTGTACTTCTTATTTTTGAGCATTTACTGGTTTCTTCACACTAAAAGAACATTTTTACCACGTCCATAGCATTTGATTTTTTAGATGATAAATTTAGATCTAAAAGACGGCCTTAAATTCATTTGCTCTGATATACGTACCAGTTTAAACCAATATATTTAGTTTTTACTACTATGTTCCTAAATGCGATTGATTGTTACTCTTAAAATGTATTTACATTTAAATGTGTTTGACGTTATTGAATTTATTTTACATTATTAAATGTATTTTGCGTTAATAATTGTATTTTGCCATATTAAATGTTTAATGTGATTCAACATTGTTTAATGTGATTATGTTATTTTTCTGCTAAACAATTTAAATGCGTTGATTGCTGTTGCTGAAAATAGCGAGTTTATTCAGAACACAAAACTGAAAATGCTTATGAATTGAACCAAATGTTTCAAGTAAAATAAAAAAAGTACGTAAAGCAATCATGAATGATAAGGAATTACTCCAGACAACATGAAATGCTGACATTATAACAGTTAAAAACAATATTGCTGTACTTAAAATATTTGTTATGTATATTGATATAATTTGAATTATAGACAAATTAATCATTTTTACAGTTTAGTTCCACTTGCACTTATTCACCTTATATTTTACTAGTAAAAAATATATAATTTAATGACACTTTTTACGAAATCTAAATTTTATCCGAACGAACAAGCCTAACTTTTCTGGTTATCAGCAGCAAAAATATACAACAAAAAGTATTAAATTGTTTGAAAAATTTCTCAGAAAAAATGGTTAAATAACAATTTATTTAATTGTTATTTAATGATGTTCAAACAAAACAGTCAAAGAACCATAAATAAGCATAAATAAGATAGTATAAGGAATGTTAAATGAGAAAAAAACTGTTTATTAACTGATTTCATCTAATATAATTAAACAACTAGAATTTTATAGCACCAACTACGTTCGCCAAATGAAGCCTTTTAGTTCCTTGCAGGTGGGTACATATTATAGTCCATGAGGCTATTCTGTCAATTTTATGACCAACAAACGAGATGTCGGTGTCCCAGCGTTGACCAATTTATGTTAACAATATTTTATCTATTAACTTCAACACAAGAAGATGTTTCCAGAGTCTTGCACTTTCCAATTTGTGTGCCCTGGACTAATAACATGCGATACGCTCATTCACGCATAGATGGCAGCACAATAAAGCTGCTAAACTATCTCCAATGTCTAGTTACATTCCGTTTAATGATTTTGAAACCATGATAGATATGATTTGTTAAAAAAAAACGTATAGATTTGTATTCATGGTTTTTTGACCATACTAGAAATAAATGTTCGTTACCGTTAAATTTACGTTCAATTGCATGGACAGACTGCTTCCGATTATTTTACCATATCATGGATTGAAAGTGTTCGTTGGCTAGGTACTATGATGGTTTCCCTATTTTGCAGGGATGTTTGGATTTGGCCCAGATTTATCTAGTCATGAAAATATGATAACAGACACACATTTTTCGCTGTCCCGAGATTTTAAAGGGAGGCTCTAAGAGGGAGTGGTTGCAAGGATCTTCTAATCTTAATGAATCGTCATTCATTTGATAAAATTTAGAGATTTTGATTCGCTAAAAGGATATCGCCACTCTGACGGTGGGAAATTTTTGGAACTATCTTAATGCTTACTTTATCTACGAATTATTGCCCATTAACTTCAGGAAATGATCATCTATCTGGCTTTATCTGGTTCATCTTGACTTTTTATGGCTCTTTGTGAGAGACCGACTTCTACATCTTAAACTTGGAATAATTATATAAATGGAAAATAATACACATGGAAAAATTATATAAATTATATAAATTAACTTGGTAACTAGATAACTATATTATAAAACTTGGAAACTAACAAATCAAAATTTTCAGGATTCAGCTCCATGCCACACAGCAAAAGTATGCAAAGCATGGTTTCAAAATAAAGGCATAGATATATTACCATGGCCACGAAACAGCCCTGATCTCAATCCAATTGAAAACTTGTGGTGACGTTTGAAACTTCTTGTACGACTTTTCTTGTCAGCATTCCAAACAGAAAAGCTGCACAAATAATACCCTGAGGTAATGCAATAAATACTTGAGTCAAATGGTGAATACTGTCTGTGCGTTGAAAAACAAAGCTAAGACCTATGCAAACACCACCATAGATAGCAGCTATTAAAATAAAGTACTTAAATAAATTGTCAAAATTAAAACTACTGTATATAAATGAAATAAACTAAAAGCATCTAAATTTTTTAAGATGTATGTCCATTGACTCAGTCAAGGAGATAGTGAAATAAAATAATATTTTCTTGCCTGGTTCTCCGAACGAGTGGTATTTTACTTATGCTTTTTACAAAAACTCCAGCAGAGCCTGTATTGTTTTCCTTATTTTTGCTTTAAATTATATTACATTATTCTTAGGGTATATATAAAAGCCAAAACTTGGAAGGAATTTAAACTTCAAGGAGCAGTCACATTAAAAAATTATTGATGCCAATTAAGTATAAACTATTCATATTTTTCGTACATCTATTTGTTAAGTTCTTTGCAATAAACTATTTATTAACTTGATTAATTTTTCCCAAAATAGGGAATAATATGTGTATGCTTGAAGACTCACTACCATGACAGTGGCTTCCTAAACCAGAATACCATGCAATGCTGATTTTCAGTCCAAATGCCGCGAGTCGCGCACAATTTCTGAGCTCCAAAAACTAAGTCAGAAAGGAAAGACAGACGGCGAACGAGCACAAAGACCAAGATTAAAGCAACAAGGTAACTATGTAATTCAATCGCAGATGACATCAGCATATGAGCAAGTACAGTCCGCAAAAAAAAAAAAAAAAAAAAAAAAAAAAAAAAAAAAAAAAAAANACTTTCGTTCTAATGATCGGATTTTCACGTACTAAGTGTCAATCTTAATGGTTCCTAGGGGTGACCTCAAATATGCTAATTAATTGGTGATAACTTATTAATTAAGTTACGAAATCAGACACA
>NC_092211.1:73716114-73744558 GCF_043381705.1 Parasteatoda tepidariorum | reverse complement strand
GTATGCAAAGCATGGTTTCAAAATAAAGGTATAGAAATATTACCATGGTCAAGAAACAGTCCTGATCTCAATCCAATTGAAAATTTGTGGCGACGTTTGAAAATTCTTGCACGAATAAAACGTCCATCCAATAAAAGACAACTTATTGAAGCTATAATTGATTCTTGGCACCATGTGATTACGAAAGATGAACTTCAAACAGTCGTTCACTCAATGAAAAGAAGCTGGGAAGCTATTAGTTGCATAATTTTTTTTGTAATACAGATATTGTAATACTGTATTCATTATTAAATTCTACATTAAATTACCTTCAATTTGATATATAAACTTTTGTATTTAAGTGAAAATTAATATATTCTACAAGTACACAAAGTTGAAAAACTTGAAACTTTCAAAAAGGGTCCACACTTTTGGCCACCACTGTATATTTTGCCATATTAAATGTATTCAACATTGTTTAATGTGATTTTGTTATTTTTCTGCTAAACAATTTAAATGCGCTGATTGCTGTTGCTGAAAATAGCAAGTTTATTCAGAACACAGAACTGAAAATGCTTATAAATTGAACCAAATGTTTCAAGTAAAATAAAAAAAGTAAAGCAATCATGAATAATGATGAATTACACCAGACAACATGAAAGTATGACATTATAACAGTTAAAAACAATATTGCTGTATTTAAATTTTTGTTATGTTTGGATTTGGCCTAGATTTATCCAGCCATGAAAATATGAAAAAAGACACGCATTTTTGGCTGTCCAGAGATTTTAAAGGGAGGTTTCGAGAGGGTATGGTTGCAAGAATCTTCTTATCTTAATGAAACGTCATTAATTTGATAAAATTTAGATATTTTGATTCGCTAAAAGGATATCGCCACTCTGAAGGTGGGAAATTTTTGGGACTATCTTAATGCGTACTTTATTTACGAATTATTGCCCATTTACTTCAGAAAATAATCTTCTATCTGGCCTTATTTGGTGCATCTTGACCTTTTAGGCCGACTTCTACATCTTAAACTTGATAATATGGAAGACAAGCGAAAAGTGATGTTAAATGTTAAAAGTTCAAAATGAAGATAAAACAAAGGAAAATTTCAGACGTATGAAAAAGAAAGGGGGGGAGTGAAAAATAATAATAAAAAATAACAAACAACTAGGGAAAAAAAGGATAAAAATTTCTATAAAAATCCATAAAATGAAAGATATAATCTTTTCATCAGCCCACACAATTATATCCACGAAAAAGAGTGCTTTCTGATATTGTATCAATATAGCCGAAGCA
The DNA here is from genome assembly GCF_043381705.1 of Parasteatoda tepidariorum. Lineage (NCBI taxonomy): Eukaryota > Metazoa > Arthropoda > Arachnida > Araneae > Theridiidae > Parasteatoda > Parasteatoda tepidariorum. Next base: position 73,743,277 of record NC_092211.1, on the reverse strand, counting down.
AAATATATTAATACAATAGTGTGAGGAGCACTCAAAATTTTTTTTTACAAAAAATACAACAAATAATACAATAAGTAAAAATATAACACGAAAAAACAGAAAATAAAATAAGATAAAACGAAAAAGAAAAAACAGAATAAAACATAAACTTTAAAGCGAGTAGCGAATTCAAATGTACTTACATGAACGGGAAATTTTTCAAGAATGATTTAAAAAAAAGATTTTCGTAACAAGATTGCCAGATAGCAAAATATGAAAACAAAAGCGCAAATTGAGAGCAACTAGAGGAGTTTTGTTTTAAAGTGCCGTTCTTAGTGCATTGCTTGCTGAAGTGCTTTTGATTTGTTAGTTGCCAAAGAAGGGCCGGAAATGGATGTGCGCAAGGTAATATTATACTGGATACTTTAAAGAAGTTGACCATAAATATTTTTAGAAAATAAAAATTTATTTAAGAAAAAAATAGAAAATAGAAGCATGAATTGCCTGTTTTGCATTTAATTTTAGCCACGGATTTGCCCGAAATGGATTTGCACATGGAAAAATTGCATAAATTAATAAAGAAATTTTTAGTGAATAATTTTACCCACGTATTTGCCCGAAATGGATTTGCACATGGAAAAATTATATAAATTATATAAATTAACTTCGTAACTTGATAACTATATAATAAAACTTGGTAACTAACAAATCAAAAGCACTTCAGCAAGCAATGCAGTAAGAACGGTACTTTAAAACAAGACTCCTCTAGTTATGCTCAATTTGCCCTTTTGTTTTCATATTTTGCAATCTGGCAATCTTGTTACGAAAATAATTTTTTTAAATCATTCTTGAAAAATTTCCCGTTCATGTAAGTACATTTGAATTAGGTACTCGCTTTATAGTTTATGTTTATTCTGTTTTTTCTTTTTATCTTATTTTATTTTCTGTTTTTACGTGTTATATTTTTACTTATTGTGTTCTATTTTATTTGTTGTACTTTTTGTAAAAAATTTTTTTGAGTGCTCCTCACACTATTGTATTATTATATTTTGCTTTGGCTACATTGATACAATATCAGAAAGCACTCTTTTTTGCGGATATAATCGTGTGGGCTGATGAAAAGATTATATCTTTTATTTTCCGGTTTTTTTTATAAAATTTTTTATCCTTTTCTTCCCCCCCCCAGCTGTTTGCTATTTTTTATTATTATTTTTCTCCCCCCCCCTTTTTTTTCTTCTCCATTTTTTTTCCATGTCTGTAATTTTCCTTTGTTTTATCTTCATTTTGAACTTATCTAATGGGCTCTGTTTACTTGCAGCTTATGCGCAATAAATGAAATTTATTGTTTTTCTTAATTTTCTTCGTGTTTTTTGAAATATATAATATTAAAATATAAACTAAAAAATATAAACTTTCCCTTAAATACCATATTTCGTGAATCTTAGAGAATATAACTTACTTTATCACCAGCTTTTCTTGTCAGCATTCCAAACAGAAAAGTTGCACAAATAATACCTTGAGGTAATGCAATAAATACTTGAGTCAAATGGTGAATACTGTCTGTGTGTTGAAAAACAAAGCTAAGACCTATGCAAACACCACCATAGATAGCAGCTATTAAAATAAAGTACTTAAATAAATTCTCAAAATTAAAACTACTGTATATAAATGAAATAAACTAAAAGTATCTAAATTTTTTAAGTAGTATGTCCATTGATTCAGTCAAGGAAATAGTGAAATAAAATAATATTTTCTTGCCCAGTTCTCCGAACGAGCTTTATTTATGCTTTTTGCAAAAACTCCAGCAGAGACGGTATTTTTTCCTTATTTTTGCTTTAAATTATACTATATTATTTAGGGTATATATCAGGGTTGGCAAGTTTTTGACACATGACGGTTTTTACCGGTTTTTACCGTCATGTCAAAAACTGTCAAAAACCCATAGTTTTGGTAAAACTGTATTTTTATTTGAGTTTAACTGTTTATAATTTAAAATTAATTCATTTTTGGGCAATAAAATTAGAAAAAAAGTTGTTAAAAAATATTGAAGAACAGATTCTTGCATTTTTCCAACATGAATATATCAAAACATACTATTTTAAGTAAAATATTAGGATACTAAAAAAAATTTCAACATTTCCAAACATCATTTTGTTTGGCATATTACATTACTGAAGAATGTCAAGATTGATTAATTAAAATTTTGCTATGAGAAACACATGTACACATAAAAAGAAAGCCTCATAAAATAAACTTTTCTTATCAATTTTGCTTTCAATATTTTACACAGAAATGATACATGAAAAAGCCTGGGAAATCCTTTTAGAGTTTCAATATTTCTGTATGAATGTATATCCTTCTATAAGAATACATGCATATAGTTGCAAAATCAATAGCAATCATTTGCAACATTCATTTATAAAGGCAATTATGTGAAAATAATATATTGTCCGCTATATGCCATAAATTAATAAAAACAGTAGGTTTTTGACAGTTTTTACCGGTAAAAACACGGTTTTTACCACTGTCATGTCAAAAACCAGTTTTTGACGGCAAAAACCCAACCCTGGTATATATAAAATAAAACCAAAACTTGGAAAGAATTTAAACTTCAAGGAGCAGTCACATTAAGAAATTATTGTTGCCAATTAAGTATAAACTATTAATATTTTTCGTACATGTATTTGTAAAGTTATTTGCAATAAACTATTTATTAACTTAATTGATTAATTTTTCCCAAAATAGGGTATAATGTGTGTATGCTTGAAGACTCACTACCATGACAGCGGCTTCCTAAACCAGAATACCATGCAATGCTGACTCTTAGTCAAAATGCCGCGAGTCGCGCACAATTTCTGAGCTCCCAAAACTAAGTCAGAAAGCAAAGACAGACGGCGAACGAGCACAAAGACCAAGATTAAAGCAACAAGGTGACTATGTAATTCAATCGCAGTTGACATCAGCATATGAGCAAGTACATCGCGTTTCAAGAGTAAGGCTTTCAGGCTGGAAGATAATCGTAACGACTCAGTATTTGTTTAAATCAGGGTTGGGTTTTTGCCGTCAAAAACTGGTTTTTGACATGACAGTGGTAAAAACCGTGTTTTTACCGGTAAAAACTGTCAAAAACCTACTGTTTTTATTAATTTATGGCATATAGCGGACAATATATTATTTTCACATAGTTGCCTTCATAAATGAATGTTGTAAATGATTGCTATTGATTTTGCAACTATATGCATGTATTCTTATAGAAGGATATACATTCATACAGAAATATTGAAACTCTAAAAGGACTTCCTAGGCTTTTTCATGTATCATTTCTGTGTAAAATATTGAAAGCAAAATTGATAAGAAAAGTTTATTTTATGAGGCTTTTTTTTTTATGTGTACATGTGTTTCTCATAACAAAATTTTAAGTAATCAATCTTGACATTCTTCAGTAATGTAATATGCCAAACAAAATGATGTTTGGAAATGTTGAAATTTTTTTTAGTATCCTAATATTTTACTTAAAATAGTATTTTTGATATATTCATGTTGGAAAAATGCAAGAATCTGTTCTTCAATATTTTTTAACAACTTTTTTTCTAATTTTATTGCCCAAAAATGAATTAATTTTAAATTATAAACAGTTAAACTCAAATAAAAATACAATTTTACCAAAACTATGGGTTTTTGACAAAGGGGTTTTTGACATGACGGTAAAAACCATGGTAAAAACCGGTAAAAACCGCCATGTGTCAAAAACTTGCCAACACTGGTTTAAATACATTGAATCAGTATCAGCATAATTTTAAATAGATTTAGCTAAAAAAACTTCACACGATTAATTTTTACTCGTATAAAACTAGTGAGGTCGTAGAAAACTTACACACAATTTTCGCCACTAAAATGATTCTAAATTCAGAAATGTTGCCCTTTCTGAAGATTGGTATTAAATAATCAATGACTGTCACGGTTGAGGCAGAATTTAGACACGAGGAAATAGTGCTCATGGAAGCACTGAAGATGCCAGCTATGCATAGACCTGTCAGTCCTGGATAAGAGCTAAATCTTGTAACAATGTAAGCCGGGACGACCTAAAAAGAATTTAAAAATTGTTTGCGTTGATGTAGTAAATGTAAGAAATAAATGCTTAATAGTTTGCTAAAAAAAATATCTCTTAGTATTAAAAAATTATAAGGCCTTTACAAAATAAGAAAACTTCGAAGCTTGAAATTACGAAGGTGTGGAGGATTAAGAAGTGTATTAAGAAAGGAAAATAAGATTTTATAAATGATTTATTAGTTTTTAAGCTTGTTGGAAAGATACTACGCGGGAATGGTCACAGCCTGCAGAAATATAACTATAAGAGTTAAAATTTTTCATGCTGAATTGGTTACATTTGCTTATAAACTTCATAGAGTTTCTCTTTTGAAATTCTAATTAATTCAAAAGTTACTGCTATTTTAAGTCTGTTTTTTTTACTTTTAAATTTTTCTATAAATGAGAAAAATGCGATGAAATAAAAGAAAATGAGATTCGACTAATAGCTCGAGAATTAGTAACTGGTAAACTTGTAGTAAAAGAGCCATCTACTGCCCACAGAAATGCAACTGCAGAATTTAAATTTAATGAGCAGATATGAGCAAAAACAGTGAAGGATCTTTGGGTATTTTTGGGGATTTTAAATCATTACCATCATTTTTTGCCAAAATAGCTCAAAACCAAGTTCTTCTGCATGATTTTTTTAACAAGAAACTTGCAAAAAATAGTACTAAACCAAAAGTTAGTCTTTCCACTTCAACACATTCAAGAGTATTCCCACCTATTTCAGACTATTTTTCTCTTATACATATTGACATAGTGTGACCCTTGCACTAAATCGAGGTTATAACATCTGTTTAACAATTACAGATAGATTTACGAGATCGCTGGAGGTAGTTCCTTTGACAAATATGACAACTGAAACCGTAGATGAGTTTTTTTGTATTCAGGCTGGATTGCATAATTTGGAGTTCCACAATGTGTTACTAGTGATGATCAGAGAAGACAATTCGAATTTGACCTCTTCTGCTGGTTAAGAAAGTTAATTGGCATGACCCGAATTCGTACTTCAGCATATAATATCGCCACAAAGGGCGCTATGGAACTGATACACTTAAAGCTATTATGAGCTATTATGAGCTATCAAACTGAAAAAATTTTTCCTTCCATTTTGTTGGAATTCCGAGCTACTGTAAAAGTAGGTTTTGATGTTACTCTGGCAGAGATGGTTTATGGTTCAACTATCTGACTTTCTGAAGAATTTTATACAGCTGGTCCATTTTCTATTGATCCAACCTTTTTTGTCAGCAAATTGAGAAGTTTTATTCACCAATTACGAACAGTACCTGGAAGACGACATTCAACAGATCGAGCCATTTTATATTTCCAAAGATTTAAAAGCATGCACTGACTTAATCGTACGTCATAATGCTGTTCGACAACCTCTACAGCATTCATACGATGACCCGCATCAAATACTCAGAAAAAGGGCAGATGACCTAAGACTTTCAAACTGAATATAAAAAGAAAATTGCAAAGTATTTCGATTGACCCTTTAAAGCCAGCTTATATGCTAACATTTAATCCCGAAGAGACTTCTGCACAATCACTGAAGGCACCGTTTTCCGAAGTGCCACCGCAGCATTCATCGCCAATCAACACGTGAAGTGAGCGACGAGTCAGATTTCCTCTTCGATATCGTTGAAACTAGGGAGGGAGTACCGTGGAGCTTCTTGCAGACCTCTTGGAAAACATTTTTTCCTGCGAGTCTGAGAGAAAGCAAGCATAACGTAATTCTGATTTGCCGATGTCTGTTGGACTTTTCAGTGATTATAGTCATTGGCCAAGATGTGATTATAAAAAGCGGTTATATATAAAGGCAGGTGTCAAAATTGTGGAGATTCGCGCAGTTTTCGTATTTATTTACGGAACCTATTAGCGAGCCGGCTATCAGCATCCACTGTCACGGTGAGCACCCGGCCTGTTTTGCAAGTTGCTGTGCAAGACCTGAGAGAAAGCCTGGAGGTAATCCAGCGCAGTCACGGAAAACCTCCGATTCAGCTATCAGATTTCTGCTAATCTTAAGGGAGATGCAGCAGTTACTGAATGATAAAAAACTATTCAACTTGCTTCGTTCCCTACTCACAGGGAACCATCGACGCAGAGATCATCCTTCCACCACTTCTTTTAAGATTTCCACATAATCGATATTACAACCGTCTTTGAACAACCAACCCAATTTTTTTGGGTTTATGACTACTACTGTTCAGTTCAGTAGTCTTGTAATTTTAAACCCAATCCAGAAGAGCCAATGCCTATGAGGAGAGATTTTTGATGGAACAAATCCGCATTTGCGTTACATGGTGAGACAAACCACGAAAGCCAGACACATCCCACGGTTAGTCTGACGGCAAAAAACTCAAGTCCATTATCCGTCTACCACTGAGAATATTTTACGACAGCACTGTGGTCGGTGCTAGCCGGATGCGGAACTCGTATCGACTATCTATTGCAGGAATTCGAACTCAGTTCACCTCATTTGTAGTCTAACGCTCTTTCTCTTGAGACATCATGGCCTTTGGCAATGGATAGTAATTGAAATTATAAAAAAAAGCTAGGAACTAAAATGGAAACTTAATAGAGAAAAAGCACTTATTTTGTACCGTAAAGTGTCTCTACTATTGTTGATGCCAATAATGCATAATTTTAGTAGTGGGTATTACTGGAATCAGGGTAATTCATGCCAAGTATTCTCTTAGATAAGTATAGAGAATTTTTTAAATAAGTTTGGTGGCTATTACTGATGCAATCAATACTGTATATTCTCTTGATAGATATTAAAGAAATTGGTTTTCCAGCCCCGGGAGATATAAATGCAAGTGAAACTAACTTGATTAAGGCAAATTTTAAATACCGGGAGTTGCTTAGAATAAAAGCATTATGCCGGATGATACCGGAAGCAGTTGACACCGAAACAAATGGACGAAGTACCTATTTTGCTTAATCTAATAAGATAAAGCCGTTAAGAAAAGCAACAAGTAATAATAAATAAAAAAAAAACATTGAATTATTTTAAACTTTAATATTTGTGTCGGTATTTATCTTGCAGTTTTGTTTAAAACTTACTAGTTACTTACTATTGAATTATACATTCTTTTTTCACCCCGTACGAAGAACGGGCATTCAGCTAGTTATTTAATGTAAGAATATATTTTAAGAAGACAGTTTAAGAGATATATTATATATACGTATTTTTAAATGTTGCTTCCTTTTTATTTGTAATTTTCATACTATACTATATTGCTTTGTATTTTTTACATAAAAACATAACGTTCATTCGATTAATTTATTTCCTACATTTGTCACTTACTTGATCATATTTTCTTAATCCTGTTCTCTCTTTGTTTAAGATTGGGTCACAGTTATAGTAAACACCATATAGCACCACTCCAATGTAACAGCAGGCAGAGTACATGAAAAACACTGGTAAACTACTCATTCGAAGCGTTCTGTAAATATTTTATGATATATTTGAAATATTTGAACAAAAGATCTGCATTTTATTTTAAAGTTTAAATCTATATAAATGAGAAAAAAGTATACATTTTTTAAAATAATCCTACTTATTATTTAAAAGAAAGAACATCGAAATAAAATTGCTTTGATTCCTTGATTCAGTGTTAGGTACTGAGCCAATTTTCATGTTTGTATATCTATATATTAAAATCTCTTGTCACAGTTTTATTGTTTAAACTCCTCCTAAACGGCTTGATCGATTTTGATGAAATTTTATATGTATATTCGGCATTGTTACTAAAATGCACGGTACTTTAATCGAGGCAACCTCCACCAGGATCTCAAACAATAGTAGTGTTTACATGGCAGAATTGGTGGCAATTAATAATGCTTTTCTCTGGCTCTCTAAAAAAGAATATCCAGACGCCACTATCTATACTGATTCGCTTTCCTCGTTGCAAGCCTTACAAAACCCAGTATCAAGCTCAAAAATTGTTGAAAACACTAAACAATTATGGCGATCCAATATACTCTGCAATTGGGTTAAAGCTCATATAGGTACTCAAGGCAACGAGGAGGCGGATCGAGCAGCTAAGAAAGCCACCGATCTCTGCCGGGTTGCCCTTGAGGTCCCAAGCTCCATCGCCCAAATTAAAACTCAGGTTAAATTATATAGCATGAAGCGCTGGGGGCTGGAATGGCGGAGTTCCGAGAAAGGGAGACAGACATTCAAATTTTTTAAAGACCCGAAATTAAATAGACTACAAGCAAACTTCTATCTCAATCAATTTTTAACAGGCCACGGAGTGTTTGGAGAACACCAATATAAATTATTCCACAAAACTCCAGAATGCAATTACTGTGGTGAATATCAATCTATTGATCACTTGTTAATAAATTGTTCTCAATTCCAGACAATCCGGGGCAATAACTTTAATAATATTGGCCAACATCAATGCTATGCTAACCTGACTTGTAGAAATATCATAAAAAAGATTATTAAACAAACTTTAGAGGATGTATTGGGGGACGGTCTTTAATGTCTCGGAACTTGTTCCTTCCAGCTTGGGTGTCTCATTTTTTTTACTATGTCTTTTATAAACTATTCTTCTTTTACTTGCTCCAATTTTATTGTTATTTACTTTTGTACTATTTAATTGGTTTTAATAGTAATGCTTTTAATTGTTTTACAATATTGTTCTCTTGTAATTTTTGCACGTTTATCTTTTAAATTGCTCTTTTAAATTATTCTTTTAATTGACACTTTTAATATATTGCTGTTTTAATGTTTATCACCTTACATGATTTTAGCTGTTCTACCCCCGCCATGTTCATGGGCTGTTGCCATGTCTGATGTGTATTTTATGTAATTTATGTTTGTACTGTTCTCTGGATTTTTTTTTTTTTTTGATTTTAATAAACATTTACCCGTATGCCCTAAATAAGGGCGGGTCGGGGTAAATTCTTCCATGTATATTCCGTAGCTCTGAGAATAGGCTTATAACAATTTTTTTTTTCATTTTTTGCACAGATATAACGTATATTTTAAATATATCTTTATTTAATCGTATTCGGGTCCAAACTAAACATAGAAACAGATCAAAAATAATATTCACGCACGTTGCAACAAGTCATATGAAACTCTAATACTTATGCTCGCTCTTAAAAGAAGATCATCAAATATATTTGCAAGTATGTGAATAAAGACAGTGATATGACAGTATTTCGAGATGAAAATACCAAGGTGACTGCTCTTCCAGACATTATGGGATAATCACAAAGATTCGGTGACTGATGATATACGGTATCAACATCGCACATGTTGCAACGATCTAACGATAGCATTCAGCGATGCTACAGGCATGTACAATGAATCACTGATTGGTACTGAGGATCTTTGCATTATTATTGCCAATTTGTTACTCACTCATTTCGGTATGCTTTCGCCAAATTGAAGTGCATCTGATTTATTAAACACTGATATGAATCGTGAACTTCAATACAATGCGATAGAAATGACAGCATTTGTTACTCGCAATTTTACACTAATGAATGAGGAACAAAGGAACATTTATGACCGCATTATGCTCGCAGTTTCGGCCGGACAAGGTGGATTTTTTTTGGATGCACCAGGTGGAACTGGCAAAACATTTATTATTTCGCTAATTCTCGCTGAAATACGATCAAATAATGGCATGCGTTGGCCGTTGCATCATCTGGCATTGCGGCAACTTTATTGGATGGAGGCAAAACTGCTCATTCAGTATTTTAGCTGCCACTAAATATTCAAAACAACCCAGATGCAGAGTGCAACATAAAAAAGCAATCGTCTATGGCCACAGTGTTGAAACACTGTAAAATTATCATCTAGGATGAATGCACTATGGCACACAAACATTCGCTTGAGGCGTTGAACAGGACATTGAAAGATATAAAAAAGAATGCCAAATTATTTGGCAGCACTCAGTTTTCTCCTTTCAGGTGATTTCAGACAAACACTTCCCGTCATTCCGCATTCAACGTACGCTGAAATCATCTCCACTGTGGCGTAATGTTGAAAAAGTTCAACTAAGAGTAAATATGCGCGTCCAAATGCTTCAAGATCCATCTGCTGGAACATTCTCAAAACAATTGTTAGATATAGGTGATGGAAAAGTTACTAAGGATGAGACTGGATACATAAAATTACCGGACGATTTCTGCACAATCTTTAATTCACAAGATGCTCTCAATAACCTAATATTTCCCGATGCACACACACAATACATTCATCATGAGTGGCTAGTAGAAAGGGCGATTTTAACAGCAAAAAATGTGGACGTCAACGAATTGAATCTGAAGATACGACAGTTATTGCCAGGTAACTTGGTGACATATAAATCCGCTGAAGCAGTTTGCGATCCCATTGAAGCTGCAAATTTTCCAACAGAGTTTTTAAACTCATTGGATTTACCAGGCATACCACCGCATAATTTAATACGCAAAGTTGGATCTCCGGTAATTTTGCTTCGTAATTTGAACTGACCACGGCTGTGCAACGGCACGCGATTAGTCGTTAAAAATTTTATGAACAAAGTTATCGAAGTCATTATTTTAAATTAAAAATTCCGGGGGGAAAGTATATTACTTCCAAGAATCTCTATTATACCCACAGATGTGTCAATTGAAATTAAATGCATTCATTTCCCCATTAGATTGGCACTTGCAATGACAAGACCAAACAATGTCTGTTTGTGTCTTAGATTTGAGCACATCATGTTTTTCACACGTACAATTACACGTGGCATGCTCCCGAGTGGGCAAACCATCCAGTTTATTTGTGTTAGCTAAAGATGGAATGACAAAATATATTGTACACTCTATTGCACTAAGAGATTAATATTGTTGACTAATATTTTCAGAATTCGTTGTATATATAATTTATAAAAAAAGTTACAATTAATTAAAAAAACTATTATTTGGTGTGTTTTTATTTTCACATTACGTCATCGTTCACAGCGCTCCATGCCACTGCCACTCACATACCACATACGCACACACTTACAATAAATAAGATATATTTTCATACTCTAGAAATAAATCATATGGCAAAACAACGTTTNATATATTCAGTTTTAAATTTTCAAATGCATTTTTACTTTTTATTCAAATTGCCTAGAAAAAGATATATCAGTTTAGTATGATATTAAATATTTTAATACTATTTTAAATTTTAAATTATACAGCATGCCATAACTGTAAAAACTGAGGTGTAATATCTTTCCGAATATAATGTTAACCAATCCAAAAAGTTATGTGAAATGATAACTTAAATAGTGCGTTTCAAATCTAAACACTTACAATGGGAAAAACCTGCACCAAGCTCGCGCGTATTCACGTTACACGTGGACTTACATAATGCACTTCACTTTCGGAAACGCCAATGTTTTCATACTTTGAAAATGGTAAATAAATCGTTTATACAATCCTGTTACAGTTTGGTTTAGCTAATTTTATTTTGGGAAGTGCATGCATCCAAAAATTAATTGTTTTAACTTCAAACTGTTTCATAAAAATAATTTTAATAACTAATACCCAGATAATATTTTGCTGTTACTGTAAATTAATGAAATGGTGTTATTGGATAACAAAAATGACTGTAGCTCCTTCACACCATGTAGTGTAAACATTCTTGGTGTTTCACTACACAAAGAACTATTTTTGATTCTTAGAGAAATGGAATACCTTGAACCAAGAGTTATGTATGGTGTTTCACTACAATAATTTGGTCGAAAGCATTTCACCATTTTTGGTGTTAAGATACACGATAATTTTTTTTCCCGCGTGGAATGATAAAGCGGCTCGTAATTATAGATGTATTGTTACATCTAGAATGAATGAGAAAATAAGTATTATCTTATTAAAATGAAATTCCTCCTATTGTACGTATCTGAAATTTTTTGAAACTATCTCTTTCATTACAGGAAACCTATTTTTTTAAAGCCTAGTTTATCTTTAGGATCGTATGATATTAGTGTGCGTTCTTCCAGTGAATTCTTTTCTGAAGTTAAACGAATATATTTACAGCTGTTGTTCTAAGATTATTAAACAAGTTCTCTTCTCTCTTCAATTGAGAATGCTTCTCTCAACGAAATGTGGGAACCGTGGTAAGCTTAACTTCCAGCTTACAATTTGTTTATATTAAATTATAAAAATTTTGATTGGCAGTAAGTTCTACTTAGGGAAAGAAGAGTATTTAATCTATACATGGTAATAAACGCTGCTGTGTGTGTGTGTGTCTGTCTGTCTGTCTGTAATCAAAATATATCGCCCCAGAAGCCTCGCCCAGGCACGAAACTCGGCACATAATTGTGTTTTGACATAATGAAGAAGTTTTTTTTTCTTTTACAAAAATTTGCGTTTGGTTTTTTAGTTTATGTTCAAAAAACTATTAAAAAATGCATATACTTTTCTCCACTCTTATAAATGTATGCTAATACGAACCTTACAATTGGGTATACTATAGCCTACGTCACAGATCGTGTTATTCCTAATAAATTTAACTAGTAAACAGCATTTTCTGCGAACCTGATTTCTAGCAACAAGTAAAAGCATCAAACCACGAAGTGTCTTGTTTATAAGTCGCTACTCGCCAGGTTGGAATTGTATTAGTCTAGTTCCTTTGGAAATAATTTATATNAAAATGCATATACTTTTCTCCACTCTTATAAATGTATTCTAATGCGAACCTTACAATTGAAGTATGAATTTTCGACAACTTAAACCAATAATATACGAAGGAATTAATACTTTAATTCTAAGGTTCGCATTAGTCAACATTTATCAAAGTGGAGAAAAGTTTAACTTTTGTATTAAAAATGTGGCAACATATTCGATACGCAAATAAAACGCTTCGCTTTGATACATTTGTCGCCGTTCATCTGGATATGAAGACAAAATTGCAGGACAGGAACACTTTAATTGTCCACTAATCTTCCGATTTCCTGCCATGTTTTAAAAAACTTTATTTGTGAAAACCTTTAGCGTGGCGGACAGGTGGCTGCCTCAGGCGGCTAGTTATAAATAAAATGCCAGAAAACAATTGAAATATGTGTAGAATTCATGTGTAGCATTTTTCCAGATTAGGATAGAATAATTATTAAAAATGTCTCGATTTCTTTTTTGACGTAAGATGTTTATGCTTCCAGCTAGTCTTGTCTTGATACTGCTATCTAGTAAACATTCTTAAAATATGAAAAGAACATATTTGTAAGCAATCAATCAATTAATAATTTTTGATAATCTGGGGTGATGCTACGTGTTTTTGGTTAGTAATATTTAGAGTAATTTGGCAAAAAAAATACTCAATGCAGTTAATATGATTTTGATGCAGAAAGATCAAGATCAGGATAAGCTACTTTTTTCCAGACATGATAGAATTTTTGTAGAAAAGCATTAAGATTATCATATTGATTCTAACATGCTCATAGCTGACATCTAGTGAATATTCTTAAACAGTGGTTACCAACTGGTGGCTCGCGAACCATAATATATTAGTTGTCATTATTTTGAGGTCAATTTTCGTAAAAAATCTGTATGGGTTTAAAATACTTTTTTTTTCTTTAAAAAAAGTCTAATTTCTTCCTTTCTGGGAAATTTAACATACCAATGGTGCAAAAATGCTTATTTTTCAAGTTTTGCATCCAAGAAAATATTTATTCAAATACAAAAATATTCGTGTACGTTACTTTTTTTTTTCTTTTTTCTCTTCTTTTTTGTATTTTGAGAACATAATTTAGCAGGCGTGTATCAGAAATTTTCTCGAAGAAATTCTCCGCTTTAACTTCTTGAAACAACTCATATTGGACGAAATTATTTACAATTGTAAATTTGGTAGCCAGAATTTTTTAAAATGCAATTAAATATTTTAAAAATCTACCGCTTATTTTAATTTGCAATTCATTACCTTTGTTTTGTACATTTTGATAAAAATTGGACAGTAATATTTAATGTTCCTTCAAACATAAAAAAGTCCTACATAAAATTTTGATAAAGTTCCATCCCGCCACTTGACTGATATTTTCAATTGCGGCTCCCAGTTTCATGTAAGTTGGAAACCCCTGTTCTAAAATATATAAAAAGTACAAATTTATAAACAATCAACAGTTAATTTCTGAAATTTAGAAGTGTAGGATGGCGTGTTCTTTGGCTAATAAAAACGAGAAAAAAGAACGCGATACAGTAAATGTGATTTTTATGCGGGGTCAGAAAGATCTAAATCTTTAGGACAATTTCGAAGTTATTTAAGAATTATTTCTTAAACCTAAAAAACATATTAATTAACTCATATTATCAATATTTTTAGGTTGTTACATACATACGATTTTGCTCGTTTTATATTACTGAGACTCAGTAATCTTTGTACTTCAACTTGATTTGTTCCAAAGAAGGCCATTCCCGCCATAATTCCATGAGTTGCACAAGCCCAGAATCCATACCGTTGGGTTATATCTGGCACGAGTCTGTAATATACCAAGAATAAAACAATGTCGTTCGTAATGAGAATCAATAACTTTGAAAACATTCTTACTCGAAAAAGTTTAGTCTTTTGCCAGTCGAAACCTTTCGAAAGAGATCGGAAATACCACCTGCATCAGAGATGCCTGCTATGTATATAGCTAATAAACAAGTTATCATTAAAATAGCTTGAAAAACATCTGTCCACAAAACAGCGTCAAGTCCTCCCTAAATAATGAAATTAATAAATGCATATTAGATAATATGTAAGAAACCCACTGCAAAATAGGTATAGTGTTATAAGGCTTAAAAATTAATGTAAAGTAAAATGTTTTTCTTCTTAATTAAAGTTATCAAGTAAGTAGAGCATGTACACGTGAACGCATCGGAATGGAACGCGTGAGTGCTAAATATATTCATTGTCAGAATTGCCAAGTTATACAAATCGAGCCGTGGTGGCTCATAGAGCGTTCGCCTTTCAATGAGATAACCCAGTTTCGAAACCCAGCAGTGGCTAGTTGATCCGGTTTCAGTTCCCATCTCGCATAAACCATAAGTTTGACATAAAATATCCTCAGTGGTAGATGAATTATGATTAGAATTTCCTTGCATTCGGGATAACCATGGCAAAACCCACATCTTTTCGTGGTTTTCCTCTGCATGTAAAGCAAATGTGGGTTAGTTCGATCGAATTTTGTTCCAGGAAAGCTAGTTAGTTTCAATGTTTGATCTAGGAGTTCTCTTATATTCTGGGTTGGGTTACGAACCCTGAGGTTATGGAGTTAAACATTAATAGTTGTAAACTCAGAATTGGATCGGCTGTTAAACGCTAGTTATAAAAAAGTTATGCGAAGTAGGAATGCAAAATGTTTTATAACTTCGCGATAGTTCCACGTTGTAAATGCGTATAATGTCTTAAAGTGTGACGAATGTTATGTCGCAAAAATGTAATCAGTAGCTCTTTTACACATTAAAGATGAGCACTTTAAAAATATTCTAGATTATTATATCGAATTATTAAATAAATAGCTAATATCGATTGTCAGAATTCTGTTGTTGTAGTTGCGTTCATTTACGTCACACTAGAGCTGCACAATGGGCAATTTGCGACTGTCTGGGAAACATCCATGGTGATGATCCGAAAACATGACATCATAATTTTGATACTGTGCAGAGGGGAGGGCATCCCCACTTCGGTAGCCCGACGACCTGCATGCGAAGTCGAGCTCTCAGAATTCTGGAATTTAGCGATTTCTTTAAAGCGATGTCATTTTTTGTCTGCCAAGTATTACGAAAGATTTTTTTTTTCCAGATGTGCTAATTCTTCTAAAAACAGCACGAAATCTCATCTTTAATTCATACATCAATAACTGAAAGGCAAAGAAGCAGTGAATCATAAATTTCTGTTTTTTAAATTAACAAGTGTTATGAAGCTATTTTTTGCAGGTAATTAAGAGCTGAAAATTGAGATACTCTTCATGTACATAGCTGTAACATTTGATAAGCGTGATAAAGAATATTTTATTTATCCATATTTTTATCCATTTATTTATTCATTTAAAGGAAAGTAATAATTATTAATAGCATATATTCAATGCTTTGATAAAGTATTCCCGTATCAGCCCGCTGAGAGCACGGGAGTTTACGGAAGTTCAAGTTCCACAGCTTTTAGAGCAACGTCATGATTGTATTAATGAGGTCAGCATTACGGACAGACTGCCTTTATTTTCCTGAAAAGTTATATCCCATTGATCTGAAGCTGAGAAGGCTTCAACCCTCCTCTGAGGATGGAACAACAGTCTTTTGTTGCAATAAGTACAAGTTTTACATACTTTTTTGATAGATTGATATAAACTTTGTTATAAGAGATTATTACGATTGGTTTTGTTATGTTAAATAACAATAAATAAGTAACGATTTTAAATAAAAAAATTTCTTTAAAATAATAATGAAAAATAAGAGTTAGTGGAAAATAAAATTCATGAAAATCAGGAATCAATTTAGAAAACAATCTCACCAAGGAACAATAGAGAGCACAAACAGTTCCCAAGGACACAACTGACATTTCAAAAGACAAGTCTGTAACAGCACTCAATGCCAAAACTGCTCCATAAAGAGAAATAGACATGTAAAATACCTGAAAAAGACCTTAAATTCAAAATTACATCACTTTTTTTCTTTCATTTTTGTGCAATTCAAATATTCATTCTTACCATCTGCAGAAGAAACATAACGGACACCAGATATCTGATGATTCGTCCATACCGCATTTCAAGGTACTAGAAAATTGGTTTTTGAAATTATTAAACATAACAGACACTACGTATTTAAAGATTCGTCCATACCGTATTTCAAGGTAATGGAAAATTTATTTTAAAAATTATTAAGCGTAACAGACACCAGACATCTAAAGATTCGTCCATACCGCATATCAAGGTACTAGAAAAATTATTTTTAAAATTATTTAATGTAACAGACACCAGGTATCTAATGATTCGTCCATATTGCATTTCAAGGTACTAGAAAGTCTTCTCCCAATAGAGTTTTTATCAGTTAAGGGTCGTTGAATGACCCCGCGCGGCTTTCACAGTTGACCAGCGCGGCTACAAATCATTTTATTTCTCGCAGCTTCCGAGTTTTGTGCATTATTTTTCGTTCCTTGTCAAAGTGATTCTGACATGTCTACAGTGTTCATGAAATTTTTACCGTAATAAGTACACAAACTAAAATTTCATATTACAAAAATCAACTAACTCTGCATTAACATTGAGGACGTTACATTACTATGCATTGAAATCAAAGACTTTGGTGGGTCATTTATAAGTGATCGACGCTAGTTAACATGCGGCTTATCTGCGTTTGAATAATGAAATAAAAGTTCAAATACTAAAATTTTTTTTAACCTGGAATCTCCGAATTAGAAACAAAAAATTCCTCAAGACAAAGTTTTGCTTGAGACTGCTACTGGAACTAACGATATGTGCTGATTTTTTTTTCTTCTAACGAACATAAGTTTCAAATGCCTCCGAGATGACAAAATATAAATAAACACAAATATAATAAAATATGCACTAAAACAATCATATCGAATATAATAGTATGATTTAGATACTATTTATCAGAGAAGTAAATATCATGTTTTAATAATTTAATCGTAAAATATGGTAAAAAGCCCTGTATCATTATCGCAGTACGTTACAGAGTTCTTGCAGAACGATTTTTCTCTTGAAAAAAAAAAGAAAAGAAAAAAAAAAGGTTTTTTTTTGCTATAGAAATTTACACGTAAAATTTGAATAATGCCTTTAGATAATCACTTTTTGACACGCTAAATTTACATCGTAAATCGATTAAAGGTTGCGATTGAATTTCGGTATTAATTAATATTGATTTTCATGTGGTTTTTAAATATCCTAATATATTTCAAACAATATTGAAAATTCGAATCGTGCATTTGAGTACTTACTTTTTAAGGGAATGATTCTATCGAAGTTTTGGCTGGTATTGCTATTGATTTCTCCTTAGGGCGCTTGTTCATTACACGACACGATAACGACAAAACGGATCCGATTGTCGGCAAACGACATAGAGTCAAGTAAAATACATGGTCAGCACAAGAGTGCTTTTTCACTCACCGATACGATAACGATTATGTTGTATCCGACAAAGCGGAATCAAATGTTGGTGAGGCAAGCAAGTTTCTCCTCAAATCATGGCGATTTTATAAGTTATTGCGTATCTTTTCTGTTTTATCTCCTCTTTTGATATCATTATTTTACTCTTTTAATCAATTTTAATAGTTTATTTGATCATGTCAAATGCAAAATTTGAAAATAAAAGTTTTATATAATGTATTCTCATGTCTGGTTATAAATTTTTTACATTATAATGAGGTTGAAAGACTTAAACAATCATAAAAGTTTTATTGAAAATTTTTATAAATTCATTATATGCTTTAATGAAGAGATAATATTTTTTATAATAGTAATGGTTTGATACAAAGGCAAATAAAGACCCTTATGTATTTCAAACAGAACTTGATCTTGTGGCGTAACTACCACTATCAATATTAAATACCAATTCACTAGTATATAAGACATGTTAACTTGATTCTAACACGAGGTACCTTTTGATAGATGAAGGTTGACATAGTCTATGAATTTCATCCCCACATTGGTGACCTACGGATGTGATAAGAAATTGTCAATATTGATGGATGAATCCACATTAAACAGTTGATTTGCTTAAAAAAAAATCTCTCTATTCTAAAAAAAAGTTTTTGCAGTTAATTTTGTCCCCTGAAAAACTTTTTAACTACGTGATGAAAATCTAAGATTAAGGAATCAATTCATTCAGAATCTTTCAGGGAAGACATTTAGGGNAAAATTTTTATAAATTCATTATATGCTTTAATGAAGGGATGGTATTTTTTATAATAGTAATGGTTTGATAAGAAGGCAAATAAAGACCCTTATGTATTTCAAACAGAACTCGATCTAACTACTGGTTTCTGCTTGATTGAATAATAAAAAGTCTGCTCCCTGATTCAAGTGAAACATTTTTTGAAACATGGTAGAGCAGCTTCATAAGATAAATTTGATAAAACTCATTTAGAAAATCATCGAAATGAAACTAATATTTTAATTCGATTAAAAAAAACGTTAATACTTTAAAACATTTAAAGTATTTTAGTAATGTTAAGTGATTACAGACATAAATTAGCGAGCAGACGCCAACTCAAAAGCCATACAAAATTATTCCTCATTAACATATCTCTAGTTCTTGGTTTCTCTCATTCGGACGTAATTAAAAAAATTATTTGTGACTTTTGTAGCTTATGGAAAAGCACATAAGAATCTTCCTCAACATATCTTGCCTGATTTATTTCATGAGTACTTACGTTGTTGCAGAAGTTGTGCTAATGCGCCAATGAAGAGCAATCCTGTTGTTCGCACACAGATACTCCGTTTTCGCACGCAGTTATCTTTTGGATTTATTGTTGCCTTGTTTGCTGATTTCTGACGCCATTTTTAGTGCTACAAAAATGCATCTTTGGGATTTGCCAAAAACAGAACAAGACGCAATTTTATCTTTTCAGTAGCGAAATATTTTACCTCCCCCCCAAAAAAAACGAAAATGTACCAATTCCCTTGACATGAAACTTTATTTTGGTAAGCGTACGTTTTAGAAATGTAATTTAAGACAGTGTGATCAGCAAGTGGGGCTTAGATGGTTGCACAACTTATTCTGCGATTGGGAAGGTTATTAAACAAAGAGAGTAGAAAGATTCCTACTTGCTAAGGTTTATCATAAATACGAATACCTTAGCAAGTAGGTATTTGTATACATTTTATTAATCCTGATACAGGAGTTCATGCTACACAAATAGTTGAGAGAATAAGGGTCAGTGCTAAAAAGAGGAACAAATGACATAGAGGGACAGCGAGACATCATTTGGAATCTTATTTATCAGAGTTCATATCGCGACATCATCTGGTGAAGGATAAGAAACTGTTTTGAATCTATGTTAAACTTTATATCGGCCCATTTTCCACTGAAATCCGATTGACTACTTTGATTTTAAATAAAGTGTTTTGAATTTTTAGATTTTAAATTAAGTGTTTTATTTCGTGATTTATCACAAATATTTTAGGTGTTGATTGGCGGCACTAAAAAACCGCCAAATCTGTAGCTGCGATGGCGTTAAAACGTAAGTACCATTTCGTGCACGCAATAACGTTTCTGCATTGCTAACTTTTTCTTCTAAAATAAAGTAAGAAGTTTGAGACGATGATTATCTTCCGGCATATTTAAAGTTTGCAGAAAAAAATCACAGCTGTACACAAACAACTGCTAACTCAAGCTCAAAACATTGAATGAACAAGAATTTCTACTTCTCGGACGAACGATTTCGGACAAGTGAAAAAACAATTGCTTGAACGATTCGGCAACGACATTGTCGTTCACACATTTGTCGTCCGATTTTCTCAGTATCGTGTCCTGTAATTAAAAAGCGCCCTCAAAACCGATCCGATTGTCGGCGAACGACATAGAGTCAAGTAAAATACATGGTCAGCAACAGAGTGCTTTTTCACTCACCGATACGATAACGATTATGTCGTATCCGACAAGGCGATATCGTTTGTCGGAATCAAATATTGGTTAGGCAAGCAAGTTTACTCCTCAAATCATGGCGATTTTATTTGTTATTGTGTATCTTTTCTGTTTTATCTCCTCTTTTGATATCATTATTTTATTCTTTTAATCAATTTTAATAGTTTATTTGATCATGTCAAATGCAAAATTTGAAAATAAAAGTTTTATATAATGTATTCTCATGTCAAGTTATAAATTTTTACATTATAATGAGGTTGAAAGACTTAAACAATCATAAGAGTTTTATTGAAAATTTTTATAAATTCATTATATGCTTTAATGAAGAGATAATATTTTTCATAATAGTAATGGTTTGATACGAAGGCAAATAAAGACCCCTATGTATTTCAAACAGAACTCGATCTAACTACTGATTTCTGCTTGATTGAATAATAAAAAATCTGTTCCCTGATTCAACTGAAACATTTTTTTGAAACATGATAGAGCGGCTTCATAAGATAAATTTGGTAAAACTCATTTAAAAAATCATCTTAAAAGATTATTCTAAATGAAACTAATATTTTAATTCGATTAAAAAAAACGTTAATACTTTATAACATTTAAAGAATTGAAGTAATGTTAAGTGATTACAGACATAAATTATCGAGCAGACGCCAACTCAAAAGCCATATAAATATAATTCCGCATTAGCATCACTCTTTTTCTTGGTTTCTCTCATTCAGACGTAATTAAAAAATTTATTAGGGACTTTTTGCAGCTTATAGAAAAGCACATAAAAATCTTCTTCAACACATCTTGCCTCATTTATTTCGTTGTTGCAGAAGTTGTGCTAATGCGCCAATAAAGAGCAATCCTGTTGTTCGCACTCAGCAACTCCGTTTTCGCACGCAGTTATCTTTTGGATTCATTGTTGCTTTGTTTGCTGATTTTTGACGCCATTTTTAGTGCTACGAAAATGCATCTTTGGGGTTTGCCAAAAACAGAACAAGAAGCAATTTTATTTTTTCAGTAGCGAAATATTTTACCCCCAAAAGGAAAACGAAAATGTATCAATTCCCTGACATGAAACTTTATTTTAGTAAACGTGCGTTTTGGAAATGTAATTTAAGACAGTGTGATCAGCAAGTGGGACTTAGATGGTAGCACAATTTATTCTGACAGTTGGAAAGGTTATCAAACAAAGATAATAGAAGGATTCCTACTTGCTGAGGTTTATCATAAATACAAATACCTTAGCATGTAGGTATTTGTATACATTTTATTAATCCTGATACAGGAGTTCATAATACACAAACAGTTGAGAGAATAAGGGACAGTGCTAAATGGAGGATCAAAAGACATAGGGGGACAGCGAGACATCATTTGGAATATTATTTATCAGAGTTTATATGGCGACAACATCTGGTGAAAGAAGAGAGACTGTTTTGAATTCCCAAACAGCAAATTTCGTCCTAAAGACATCCCAAAACATTCCGAACACTCCTGGAACAGTCATATCCGTAAAGTGTCAGAAGAAAGAATTTCGTAGGATGTCACAAATAGACAGCAATATGACAGGCCTTTCAAAGGAGTGTTTTAGGAGTCTTGTAGGATCATCGTTCAGCGCATGCGTGTTAACTTCAACTTTGCCGTTAATGTTATTTCTTTTATCCAGTGACAAGAGCAATTCTGCTAGTGAAATCTAAACAATAAGGTATTTATAAGCTCAAATATCTTATTAGTTTCTTTTTTGTTTATCTTTCTTTTTTTTATAATCTATTTATATATTTGATTTATAAGTGTACTTGAACCCCGTCATTATCTTTAATATCTCAATTGCAATGTTTACATNAGAAACATCAGAGAAACGTCAAAGAAGATAGGAAGAGGATCGTGTCTCTACTAGCAGTGCTAGGGCCCAAGGATATGAAGACAAAATTGCAGGACAAGACTACTTTAATTGTCCACTAATCTTCAGATTTCCTGCTATGTTTTAAAAAACTTTATTTGTGAAAACCTTTAAAGTGGCGGACAGCTGGCCGCCTTAGGCGGCTAGTAAATAATAAAAAGAGCGAAATGCTAGAAAAAAATAATAATAGCGAAAAGCTATAAAAAAATGATGGGGAAAAATAGCGAAAAGCTATAAAAAAAAAAAAAAAAATAACGAGCGAAACGCTTGGAAGGAAAAAAAATATAATGATCAAAAATTGAAGTTAATAAATAAACAGCATTAATCAACTAGTGGTAATTGTTCATCGAATTCTATCACAGATAAAATTCTGGAAGGGGAGTAATGTGGCGTAACTACCACTATCAATATTAAATACCAATTCACTAGTATATAAAACATGTTAACTTGATTCTATCACGAGGTACCTTTTGATAGATGAAGGTTGACATAGTCTATAATTATATCCTCCACAATCTAACTACTGGTTTCTGCTTGATTGAATAATAAAAAATCTGTTCCCTAATTCAAACGATAAATTTGGTAAAACTCATTTAAAAAATCATCTAAAAAGATTATTCTAAATGAAACTAATATTTTAATTTGATTAAAAAAAACGTTAATACTTTAAAAAATTTAAGTAATGTTAAGTGATTACAGACATAAATTAGCGCGCAGACGCCAACTCAAAAGCCATATAAAAATTATTCCTCATTAGCATCGCTCTTTTTCTTGGTTTCTCTCATTCAGACGTAATTAAAAAATTTATTTGGGACTTTTTGCAGCTTATGGAAAAGCACATAAAAATCTTCTTCAACATATCTTGCCTCATTTATTTCGTGGGTACTTACGTTGCTGCAGAAGTTGTGCTAATGCGCCAATAAAGAGCAATCCTATTACTCGCACACAGGGTTTTCGCATGCAGTTATCTTTTGGATTCCTTGCTTCCTTGTTTGCTGATTTCTGATGCCATTTTTAGTGCTACGAAAATGCATCTTTGGGATTTGCCGAAAACAGAATAAGATGCAATTTTATTTTTTCAGTAGCGAAATATTTTACCCCCAAAAGGAAAAGTAAAATGTATCAATTCCCATGACAAGAAACTTTATTTTGGTAAACGTACGTTATTTTGGTAAACGTACGTTCAGAGAAGTTGTGCTAATGCGCCAATAAAGAGCAATCCTATTACTCGCACACAGGGTTTTCGCATGCAGTTATCTTTTGGATTCCTTGCTTCCTTGTTTGCTGATTTCTGATGCCATTTTTAGTGCTACGAAAATGCATCTTTGGGATTTGCCGAAAACAGAATAAGATGCAATTTTATTTTTTCAGTAGCGAAATATTTTACCCCCAAAAGGAAAAGTAAAATGTATCAATTCCCATGACAAGAAACTTTATTTTGGTAAACGTACGTTATTTTGGTAAACGTACGTTCAGAGAAGTTGTGCTAATGCGCCAATAAAGAGCAATCCTATTACTCGCACACAGGGTTTTCGCATGCAGTTATCTTTTGGATTCCTTGCTTCCTTGTTTGCTGATTTCTGATGCCATTTTTAGTGCTACGAAAATGCATCTTTGGGATTTGCCGAAAACAGAATAAGATGCAATTTTATTTTTTCAGTAGCGAAATATTTTACCCCCAAAAGGAAAAGTAAAATGTATCAATTCCCATGACAAGAAACTTTATTTTGGTAAACGTACGTTTTGGAAATGTAATTTAAGACAGTGTGATCAGCAAGTGGGACTTAGATGATAGCACAATTTATTCTGACAGTTGGAAAGGTTATCAAACAAAGAAAATAGAAGGATTTCTACTTGCTGAAGTTTATCATAAATACAAATACCTTAGCAAGTAGGTATTTGTATACATTTTATTAATCCTGATACAGGAGTTCATAATACACAAACAGTTGAGAGAATAAGGGACAGTGCTAAATGGAGGAACAAAACACATAGGGGGACAGAGAGACATAATTTGGAATCTTATTTATCAGAGTTTATATGGCGGCAGCATCTGGTGAAAGAAGAGAGACTGTTTTGAATATATGTAAAACTCTATATCGGCCCATTTTCCTCCGAAATCCGATTGACTACTTTGATTTTAAATAAAGTGTTTTGGATTTTTAGATTTTAAATAGAGTGTTTCATTTCATGATTTGTCGCAAAAATTTTAGGTGTAGATTGGCGGCACTTAAAAACAGCCAAATCTGTAGCTGCGGCGGCGTTAATACGTAAGTACCATTTCGTGTACCCAAAAACGTTTCTGCACTGCTAGCTTTTATCTTCTGAAATAAAGTAAGAAGTTTGAGNTTATTCCATACTTTTCTGAATCATATTA
Organism: Parasteatoda tepidariorum; assembly: GCF_043381705.1. Lineage (NCBI taxonomy): Eukaryota > Metazoa > Arthropoda > Arachnida > Araneae > Theridiidae > Parasteatoda > Parasteatoda tepidariorum. Next base: position 73,718,378 of record NC_092211.1, on the reverse strand, counting down.
CTTCAACATTGGAATATGCAAGAAGTATACATAATTTTATACCATTTATGTTTTCAAAAAAAAGTATTTTGACAACAATTTTTATCTAAAAATCAGAAACTAAAAAACGTACAACAAAGAANGTGGCGTTAATACGTAAGTACCATTTCGTGCACCCAAAAACGTTTCTGCACTGCTAGCTTTTTTCTTCTAAAATAAAGTAAGAAGTTTGAGACGACGATTATCATCCGTCATATTTAAAGCTTGCTGAAAAAAATCACAACAGAGCACAAGCAACTGCTCACTCAAGCTCAAAACATTGAATGAACAAGAATTTCTACTTCTCGGACGAACGATATCGGACAAAGTGAAAAAACAATTGCTTGAACGATCTGGCAACGACATTGTCGTTCACACATTTGTCGTCCGATTTTGTCGGTATCGTGTCGTGTAATGAAAAAGCGCTCTTTTATTAGTTTTTTAATCCGATATTTTTTTATACGATATTATTTAGTACAACAACCTAATCTCGAAGCGAAACACGCACTTGAGGAGTCCAATTCACGTGATTTCGTCGTCACTTTTTTTTCTGCAACAGATTTCATGATTTTTAATTAATTTTTTTTTAATTGTGATGATTATTTACAAAATGCAAAGAATGATGTAATTAGTGCGTTTTTCTCCCGAACAAAAAGGGAGAATAATTAGTGCGTTTTTAAGCATCACCCATAATATTGGAATAAAAAATTATTACAAGTGCAATTAAAAAAACTATTAGTTTTTGTTTCTCGTAATAGGTTTCGTTTTTGTTTACAGCGTTTTTGTTATTTTAAATTAGTAACTTATATGTTTGTTATTATTAAAAGTATCCATTCTTAAAAGTAAAGGGTAATGAATTTCATTTGGGATCATTCTATGACTCCCGCTCGTCTTATTATTCGTTCAGGTGAAAGGCGTCGTCCTGGGTTAAAATTATTATTAATATTTAGCTTCCGACTTTATATTTAGTCATCTTAGCTATGTATTTAGTGTTTTTGTTTTGGCTTTGTTCTTATTACTTGAACTATGACTTTATATACTGTAAAAAGTGTTAGCGTTTAGTTGTCACCAGTTTGAGTTTTGAGGTTAACTAAATGCATTTTTAAGTAAGGAACTGCAGTTATCGTTCAAAAAGTATATTTAATTTATAAAATAAAAAAATTATTGAAAAAATTTGTGCAAATATTTTACTAGAAATGTGCTTGTTTCTTAAGCGGAACGTCTTTTCAAAGAATTTAGTAAATTGCTTCTATTGCAAGGGACAACATGTAATAATAGTAAGCAAACAAACAAAACATGAATAAATTAGTAAACAAAGCTATAATAGTGAAAAAATAAACAAAACAAAATGACAAATTGCACTTTAGAAAATTTCTATTTACTTCAATATTAAAAATGATAGTAACTATACCCCAAATTTGTTTGCAGTGTGATAAGTATTTTCATTTTGGTTTTGAATTTTTTCCGACATTGTATATAGTTTTTTTATTTGTTTTTGTTATTTAATCAATATTTTATATAGATCAACAAAATTATAAAGCAAAGAAAGACTTTGAAAAATAATAGAAAAAAACTACAAAATTTCGAGAGTTTCAAATGTGTTTAGCCTTAATACAGCTATTATTAGTAGACTTGAACTGTGTTGCTGTACTTGAAATAGATTATTCTATAACTCAAAATGAACGGAAGCGTGATTCATTTTAACTCGCCATTACGTAAGCATCAAGTTTAAACCATATTATGGTTCGAATGACTTGTATTATGATTCAACAGTTAACCACGGAGTTTTGTGAGAAATAAGAGAAGAAATTTTAACAAAATGTGAAAAGTTAAGTTTTTTTTTATTTTCCTAGTCAAATTCACGAACTTTCAATTCATGAAGACTATATGAAACGCTGTCATGAATTCTCTCGATATATATGTTACCGACAAAGTATGAAATGCCAGCATTGCATAGAATGATGTTTTTAGGCAAAGTATGAAATGTGAGAATTATTACATATTTTCCTAGGCATTGTACATAATGCCTAGGCACTCTATAGAATAACAAATGCTATTTAGGCAAAATATGAAATAAACGTCCTGATGAGGTTATTATGTAAAAGATGTGCATGTTACTGTGAATGACCGAAATCGGTGGTTGTTGACATTCACCGGTGAAAGTCAACAACCTTATCATATTAACCTTATTTACCTTATCATATATCATATTAAACAATATATATATATATATATATATGCACACA
>NC_092211.1:73703690-73714573 GCF_043381705.1 Parasteatoda tepidariorum | reverse complement strand
TGATTACAAGTAATTGATTACTGTAATCAAAATTGTTTTCAATTTGACAGCTGTAATCAAAATTTTTTGAAAGTTGTAATCACGATTACAAGTAATTGATTACTTGTAATCGTGATTACATGTAATTGATTACTGTAATCAAAATTGTAATCATGATTTGAGCTGTAATCAAAATTTTTTGAAAGTTGTAATCCTGATTACAAGTAATTGATTACTTGTAATCGTGATTACAAGTAATTGATTACATAGCTGTAATTATCTGTAATCAATTACAGTTGCAATCGATTAATGTAATCAACGGCCAACTCTGGTACATACTGATACCTTGGAAATAAGCGTTTTATTGTCCTCGAAAGGGATATGTACCTTACAAAATTACTTGACAGTGCAATAGCATCATGCAAAGTGATAAATACATTTTATCTTTGTTCTAATTGGAAAAACTAAAAAAAACTGGTTTCGCTTACTTCAATAACACAAAGTCACCCAAAACGTCAACAAATAATATTAATGAATTTTTTTTAATTATTTTAACTATATTAGTTGAAAAACTTAGTGGAAGAACCAGGTAAGTTATATTTTCAGAACTAAAAATAAGTTGCATTCGAACTATTTTATTATCAATTTATTAGAAACAGGGACAAATATTTCTTTGCTTCTGTTTATTTACCCCTGCCTAATTTAAAATAAAAATCATGCAAGCATACTGAAAACTGATGTAATTAGTTATATTAAGATTTGAGTGAAGGCAGAAACAGTTTTGTAACATTTAACACACCAGTACTGATACAACCACTTCTTTTATTTTCTCAGATTCATCAATTCCCCTAAAAATTTCACTTTCCTGGTTCTTCCACCAAGTTCTTTAATTGAATCGGTATATGATTTTCAGTTTTGAGTATGATTTCGTAGTGCTTCTCAATATTTATTTTTTATTTATTTTTTTACTCTCCCTGTGCGAAGAACGGGTGGGTATTCAGCTTGCCTATATGTATAAAAATGAATGTCTGTGTGTATGTCCTTTATCGACTCCTAAACCATCCAACTGAAATCGATGAAACTTAGCATACAGATAGTTCGATGCACAAGGAAGGTCACTGTTGACATTAGAGCATTCTACGACATACCGCTTGAGAGGGATAAGCGAAAAACGGAATGGAGTTTTCTGATTGGCTAAGCGTTAGCCTCTATTTCAAACTTAAAGATTCAATTTTTCACATATTTTAAAATAACATCAGAGATATTTGCTAGCTTATAGCTCTATTTGATAAAAAATAGTTTATTGCACGTATTTAAATATTTTATTATTTTATATTCGCTATGTCAGATAAATTTAATAGACATTGCTTGGTACTACGGCGCCAAATTTATTTAAAATTACTTATTTAAAATCAACGGCAATTGAAAGGAAAAAAAGCAAAAATTAATGGGTATGTGGTACTAATTCGTTAAGGAGAAACATAAAAAAATCTACCCCAATGATGCTTAATTAATTACGGTAATATATGCATATTGAAATAAAAGAAATAAGCTATGTACTAGATAGCAAAAGTAATGGAGTAAAGGTATTTATTTGTCTAGAAGAACCGTAAGAAAACGTCATACTATCATTGACGACAATGATGCTTAATTAATGTTGGTAATATGCATTAGGTGAAATAAAAAAAAAGTAACTTCTAAACTAAAAAGAGAAAATAAGGAGAAAACATACTAATTCGCGTTTTGTGTAACAGTAAAAAATTTGCAAATTATTACTGACACTAATGCTCAATTAATATTGATAATGTGCATTAATTTTATTTTATTTTATAACCGTCGTTGCCAATATTTGGGTATACGACTACTAAAGTTCAACTCCGTAGCCTTGTAATTTTGAACCCAATCCATAAGACAAGAGGATCCTGGATCACGTATTGGGCGAAATTTGCCTTCGCGGAGGACTTTTTGATGGAACTAACCCGCATTTGCGTTACATGGAGAGGAAAACCACGAGAACCTCCCACGGTTAGCTTGACGGCAGGGGGACTCTAACCCATGATCCGTCTACCACTGAGGATATTTCTCGTCAGCACTGTGGTCGGTGCAAGCAGGATGCGGAATTCGTTTCGACCATCCATCGCTGGGATCGAACTCCGATTCACCTTATAGGAAGGCGAACGCTCTATCTCCTGAGTCATCACGGTTCAAGTAATGTGTATTAATTGAAATAAAATAAGCTAAGTGCTAAAAAGTCAAGCTCATGGAGGAAAGATTAATGGGAAGTTCGTTTAAGAAAACCTCAAAAAAATCGCCATTCGCAGATGACGCTGGATTCATATGTATCCCTGACGGTAATATGTACTATTGGTATTATGGTAACTGGCGTATTATTGATGAAAATTCTACAAGGTGTTTTCCGTAGCTTCAGGAAACATTTTTATTTCGGTGATAGCTAAAATAGTGTATTAATATTATAATGAATTACAATTAAAAGAACTTTTTTCCACTGCTACTTATAAATATTTTAACAGTAAATTAGATAGAAAAATGGTCATGCTGCAAAATTCTTATGAAGTTCTAATATTTTTTTTTAAAGTATGCTGCCACTGACATATGTAACTCAAATGTTGAAGGGTTATGCAATAAGTACCAAACATAATATAGGTATAAAATATTTTATTTATATATTTAGTGTATTGTATTTATATATATTATTAAAACTGCACCAATACTAATCAGTTTCAATACCGATACTTTGGAATTAAGCATTTTGAGACCTCTCGAAAGGGATATGTTTCCTCAGAGAATCACTTAATTGTGGTAAATTTTAACTATCATGAATTATCCGCGAGCAATAGCATCATAGCAAGTGATGCTAAATACATTTTATCTTTTTTCCAACGAATCTATTTTTAGATTTTTNATCCGGAATCGGGAGAAATTTGCCTTCGTGGAGGACTTTTTTGATGGAACTAACCCGCATTTGCGTTACATGGAGAGGAAGATCATGATAACCTCCGACGGTTAGCCTTACGGCAGGGGGACTCTAACCCATGATCAGTCTACTTCTCAGGATATTTCACGTCAGCACTGTGGTCGGTGCAAGCAGGATGCGGAATTCGTTTCGACCATCCATCGCCGGGATCGAACCCCGATTCACCTTATAGGAAGGCGAACGCTCTATCCCCTGAGTTCGAGTAAGGTGTATTAATTGAAATAAAATAAGCTACGTGCTAAAAAGTCAAGCTCATGGAGGAAAGATTAATGGAAACCTCAAAAAAATCGACATTCGCAGATGACGCTTGATTCATATGTATCCCTGACGGTAACTACTGGTATTATGGTAACTGGCGAATTATTGATGAGAATTCTACTTCAGGAAACATTTTTATTTCGGTGATAGCTGAAATAGAGTATTAATATTATAATTAAAAGAACTTTTTTCCACTGCTACTTATAAATATTTTAACAGAGAAATGGTCATGCTGCAAAATTCTTATGAAGTTCTAATATTTTTTTTTTTAAAGTTTGCTGCCACTGACATATGTATAAACTCAAATGTTGAAGGGTTATGCATTAAGTACCAAACATAATATAGGTATAAAATATTTTATTTATATATTTAGTGTATTGTATTTATATATATTATTAAAACTGCACCAATACTAATCAGTTTCAATACCGATACTTTGGAATTAAGCATTTTGAGACCTCTCGAAAGGGATATGTTTCCTCAGAGAATCACTTAATTGTGGTAAATTTTAACTATCATGAATTATCCGCGAGCAATAGCATCATGGCAAGTGATGCTAAATACATTTTATCTTTTTTCCAACGAATCTATTTTTAGATTTTTTTCCATTACAAACAACGAGCTTCGCTTACTTCAATAAAAGCCACCGAAGATTACAAAATATATTAACCCTTTGCTTACAGCGTTAGTGTGATGATCGTATCCGCCTGTTATTTCAGCCGTGAGCAAAAGGTTAAATTTAAAAAAAAAATTCGAAACTATTTTGGCTATATTAATTGAGAAACTTATCGGACGAGCCAGGTAAGTGACATTTTCAGAACGAAAATAGAACTTGTATCCAAATTTATAGAAGATTATATTATTATTTATTAATATATATTATCCAATTTATTAGAAGGTGATACTAATAGTTCTTTGCTTTATTTTATTTACCACTGTCTCATTTGAATAAAAATCATGCAAAGCATACTAGAAACTAATCAGGATTAGTTATGTTAAGATAAAAGTGAAAATAAAAACAGTTCTGTTATATTAAACATACCCATATGGACGCAACTACTTTGTGTTTCATTTTATCTAATTCATTAATTCCCCTAAAAATGTCATTCACCTGATTCTTCCATCAAGTTGTGTCGGTATATGCTTTTCAGTTCCGTTGTGTTTCTCAGTACTGATTTATTCCTTTTTTCTTTTTTAATTCTGTCCGTGCGAAGAACGGGTATTCAGCTAGTATGCGATGAAGTTGCTTTTTTGAAATCTCTTAGGAACGAATACGTCAATATACTGACAAAAGAATGAAAAGGTGCTACAAATTCAACCATAGAAGTAAGAAAAATCACACTATGCCTATTTCATATATTTTGGTAACTAAGTACACATTTCAAAATTAATTAATAGATTTTTCTCCATTTTATTTTTTGATATAAGTCGAAAGGAATGTTATGGTAATACAGTTCGGAAAAAAATAAAGATTTTAATTCAAAATATTTTCAATGTGTGTAATAGTCAAATTCATGAACTGAAATGAAATAACTGAGATCAAAGATTATATGAAACGCTGTCACTAAAAAAAGTATCTCTAATCCTAAAAATATGCGATAAAGTAGCTTTTCTGAAATTTCTTAGGATGAATAACATCAACACACTGACAAAAACATACATAAGGTAATGATACTAATGTGTGTAAATGCTTAGGAGTGCAGCAATATTTCAGGAATAAACTGCACTACTTTAAAATAAAATTTATCATCATACCTTCAACATAAACTATATTACATACAGTAAATACATTATACTGTATCAATATATTTGGACTTAAGTTAAAAATGATAACACGTTTAAAGTAAATATTTACTGATATTGCATCAATATAATATAATAAAAGTGATAATTAGTTTTAAATAAATTATTATCAAATAATAATTTGAAAGTTACTTTCTAGTTGACAGTAGAATTGATCTGAAGCAAGGTATTTGTAAGTCCCTTTTTTTCCAGAAGGGGCATTCTTTTCATCAATAACGTTTCTTAGTTTTGTTTATAGATATTTTAAGTGCTTTATCAGATATACTTTTAAGTACTTTATTACTTTTTAGAATCATTCACTAAATAACGCCCATAATACACGGACTTATCCTATTACAAAGTAGCCACTTTTCCGGCAGAAATTGGTCATAATAGGCCAGCTGAACTCTTAAAACTAACTTAAAATAAAATTCATGATAACCACATAAATTTTTTTCCAGACTGTGAGGTTTATAATTATATTGCCCCACTACTTTATATTTATTTCCTGTTAGCAATTAAAAAGGAATAATTTCATTAAATGAATTTCAATTTCTTACCTCAGTTATGCTTGAAACTTCGCATTGGAAATACACTGGTATAATAACGCTTGATGATATAAACATTCCTACAGGTATCATAAAATTAACGATGGAAATAGCGATGCCATATTTGTAAACTTCAGCTGGTGATGAAAGAAACGAAGACGTAGATGTGAGAGTAACAATGATAGAAAAGATGACAGGAAATTTTGGCATATTTTTTCCTGCCAACAAATAATCCGTAGCTATTTTCTGTTGACCTTTGAAATACCTTGCACATAATCCTATCCCAGTCGATAACAAAAGTGTCAAAGAAATAATAACATAATCGGCAACACCAAGACTGTATTTTTTAAACATTTTGATTTCTTTGTCAGATTACAAACTTCTGTGATTTGCTGTAGCTTATTAAATGCGGTGCAAAGAATCTTCTGATTATGAAATGCTGAAAAAAAATTAAGCTATATTCAGAGCAATTTATCTTCGTAAAAGGATAATATTTCTCTTGTTTTTAATTGTCTTATTCTTATTAAACGTCGTTTTCAATGATAACAAGTGGAAGAAAATGCTATAATTTATGTTCTATTAAAAGTTAACCTTTTTCTGTTTTTTTATTGTAAGAAAAAAATATGTTTTCCTTTTGAATGGCGATTAAAAGAATATATACGTTACCGACAAAGTATGAAATAGTAACTAGGCATTGTATACAATACCGGAAGGTTTTAGGTAATGTATGAAATATGGGAATTATTACATATTTTCCCTTGGCATTGCATATAATTCCTAGGCATTCTACAGAATGACAAATTCTATTTATGTAAAGTATGAAAACGTCCCCGATAAGGCCATTATATAAATAAATGACGTTCATTCCTCAAAATAGCAAATGTTATTCTGAAAAAATAATGAGAATGAAATTTAAAAAATTTATTCGAAACGCGTAAAGAAAAATGAAATTTTACTGAAACAAAATTCGCGCTCTTATTAAGGGAAACAAAATTTTTATATAAATATTCAGAAATTTAAATTAACCTACTTTTTTCAACACGGTAAGTTTGAAGACATTTTGAATTACATTTTATTACATTCGAAACGAATCGGAGGTGTATTTCATACTTTACTGGAAGAAAAAAGAAAATTAATTTTATTTTGTGTATAATATTAAAATGAACGTGATGCACTTTAGAAGTTATTTTGGTTGTTTAATGAACAATATTATAAAAAGAAGAAAAAATTGGTTGTTGTTATTGCTGCTTATCCTAACGGATCTGACATTAGTCAGATCAACTCCAGAAAGTTGTTGACAGCCAGAAAGTCGATGACAAGAAGTGGATCGGAAATTAAGTCCGCCCAGCTGTGGCCCCATTACCAGCTTCACGGATTCTGATTCCGATTGAAACTAAATTCCGATGCGAAATAATTACGAATCCGATTCCGGCTGGTTTAGAGCAAGCGAAATCTAGATTCCGATAGGGGTTAGTTTATTTTAGTGATAAAAAAGGCGCTGTTTTCTGTCATTACTACCGGTTAAAGCCAATATGAAAAATATATGATTTATTCAGAATAGGATATTTTTATAGCTTTCATAAATATTATTGTATTTCGATACTTAAATTGAGACTTATTTTGTTTTACGGATTGAGTTAAAAAGAAGAGTTTTTCGTTATATTCAGAAAGATGATAACTTATCCATTTCATAATTTTGTAACCATCGTCGAACAGCCGACCTAATTTTGTGTTTATGACTACTGATGTTCAGCTCCGTAGTCTTGTAATTTTAAATCCAACCCAGAAGACAAGGAGAGTCCTGTATCAAGTATTGAGTGAAATTTGCCTCCATGGGGGACTTTTTGATGGAACTAACCCTCATTTCCGTAACATGGAGCGGAAAATCTCGAAAACCTCCCATGGTTAGCCTGACCTCAAGGAGACTCCAGATCTTCTGAGCCACAACGGCTGGGCCTGATTAATAATAACAAATGATTGATTATGAAAAAATAATTTCATTGAGATAATGATGAACATTTAGTTGAAATCCAATTACCGCCAAGCAATCTGAAAAACATTTTCGTAGTTTTTCTCTGCGTGTAACGCAAAATTTGATAATTTTAATTTCAACTTAATCATGGTTAAAATAAATTATTTTTGTAACTTTTATAAATATTGTTTTTCGCCGATACTTAAATTGCGAGTCACTTTGATTTTTGGAAAGAGTTAAAAATATAAATACAAGAAATATAAAGAGCATCTCGTTATATGTTGTTGTTGTAGTTACTTTACGTCGCACTGGAGCCGCCCAATGGGCTATTGGCGACGGTCTGGGAAACATCCCTGAGGATGATCCGAAGACAAGCCATCACAATTTTGATCCTCTGCAGATGGGATGGCACCCCAGCTTCGATAGCCCAACGACCTGCACGCGAAGTCGAGCACTTTCCGGTGGAACAGTTTAACGAGGACTAATACCGCACACCCTCGGTCCCTACGCAGACTGATCCAAGTGGTCACCCACCCGCACACTGACCGTAGTCAGTGATGCTTGACTTCGGTGATCTGCTGCGAACCGCGTCTTAACGATCAGTCCGCTGCGGGACGCATCTCGTTATATTCACAGATATAATTAGCTGTCAGTCAAAGATGCTAAAAAATGATTCATTATGTAAAAAAAAATTCATTACGATTCCTGAGCATTAACCTAGAACTCTTAAAGCGTCAAGCAATCTGAAAGATATTTTCGTTGTTTCCCTTTACGTGTAACGCAAAATATGATTGTTTCCTTTTAAAAAATTAAAAAAAAACATTCATAAAGGCAACACTGTTAAAATATTTACATAAATTATGAGTTATTTTATCTTTCTTCCCTGTTAAAGCAAAACAAAATGAAGATGATTTGATTGAGGGCAATTCATTAGCAGGGTAGATAGTCTTTTGCGGACGTTAAGAAATGATTTGGCAGATTTCTTCATAATAAATGCTACGAATAAATATTTTGATGAAAAAGATTTTTATCTTTAATTCTCATGGGAAAATTTAACAAATTTACGTGTGCATGACTTGTATTTTTTAAAAAAATGTGTCTAATCTATATTGTTTGAAATATATATGTCGGTAAGGGTTCCTTTATTCAAATCTGTTTTTTTTTCTAGGTATTCCACAATCATTGTTTGCTGGCGAATATTAATTTTTGTACGTGAAGCCATTTGAAAATACTACGTTGTAATTTTACTCTATATTACTCTCTATACTTCAGATAAACACATGCTTGGCATAGAACACACAAAATTGTTGAAAATGTATGAATTTTTAAGCTTTCAGTTCTAAGTTAATGCAATTTCAGCTCGCATAGAAGAAGAGAAAACAAACATATCGTTGCCAGATTAATAAATTAGAAATATAGTAATTTTCTAATGGGTCAAAGTTAGTCCCGCCTATAAACTTCAATTTCACCGGAATCGTGTGGAATGGCGATTTCGATTCCGGATTCCGATATGCTCATGTTGCGGCAAAGTGGATTTTACGAAATTGGCAATCCGATGAAAGCTAGTTTCCGAGCGGAATAAATTTCGATGAGTTGGTAATAGAACCACTGGACAGTCCGACACAATCAAGTATATGTTTCGGTGAGGATGGTTGGATACAGCATATTTTACAAGTCGGGTAAATTTTTGTGCCACTTTCGAATGTTAGACATTTTAGGTGACCAGTTGAGAATCTAGCCAAGGCAGTCTGGGAGCTTCGATTGCTATTGATTCCCAGATGGGTGCCAGGAGATGTTGCGTTATACCATTGGTGCGTAGGTGGAGTTTGCCAGATTGATTTTTGTCTATATTTTTCATTGGAGTAGAGTTTCTGATAAGTAAGTGATAACCCGGTGGGCATATCTTCCTCACTGTCCTCTTCGGCCAATCTATCTGCTATCTCGTTGCCACCAAAATTAACATGTGATAGAATCCACTGGAGATGCACGTGACGGTGCTGAGAAATCTTTTTCATCCTGAGCAGGATAGATATACTAATTTCATCGCTGGCAGAGGACCAACTACTAAGATGTTGCAGGGCACTGCGGCTGTCCGATAAAATCCAGAGTTCTCCATAATTACTGTCGTAGGGAAAGATAGCTTCACGCCCCTCCTTAATCGCTATTAACTCGCTCCTGAAGACAGAGCAAGTGTCTGGATTGCGTTGCTTTATTGATTTTTCTAGATGTTGGATCTTAATATATATACCGCTGCCAGTACCATCTTTTGTACGACTACCATCGGTATAAAACTGCATTGCATCGCTAGGTATGCAACTGATAATTTCCGGAGCCAACTGTCTCAGATGATCTTCCATGTGAGTTTGCTTGTTTGCAGTGGAATTCTGATCGAAATGAAAAAAAAAACTCTTGGCAGTCCCTCTGAGGGATCAATACAAGATCTTAAGGATTGAGGTTCAACCTCACGAGAGACCAGGTTTTGAAATTCCGCCTGGCCAAATTGGTAAAATACATTAACCCTCTTAGCACATTTGCTTGTGTGTGACACAGGCGAAAGTTACCTGCAAATTTGCACATGCCCGTGTCTCACACGGCCAATCTTGAATCTTACGTTAGTTTATTTCTGATGCATGTCTGTGATCTTCTCTTGTAAAAATAGATAGGTTAGATCAAGGATGGGCAAACTCTTTTGGTCGAGGGCCAAAAAAAAAAAAAAAAAAAAAAAAAAAAAAAAAAAATTCGATCATTGATTAAATTTGTTTTGTAATGCACTTTTAAAAAGAGCCATCAATTTTTCAGACGTCGAAGACCCATGTTTATTTTAACATTATGAGAATTACACGTAAAAAAATTTAAGAAAACAAACATAATAAGTTCATTTTCATTTTGTTTATTTTCGTAAACACTAACACAAACTCAGTATGATATCAATATGATATAGTTTTATTCAAACTCATACATGGCAATATAAATAACATAAAAATCGACTGAAATTTCAGACATACAACTTAGTAACTGCGCAAATGCATTTATTGTATGAATTGATTAAAAAATATACTTTTTTTGTGTGTTACAAAACAACAAAACAAATTTTTTAAAAAAACAGTACATGGCACATAAAAATCTTGTATATGGGTCATTCTCACGAAAACTGTCATTTTTCAGTTCATAAAATCCCAAAAAAGTAAAGTGAATAAAAAACTCTGAAACTTTTTATATTAATAGAAATATGTAATGGCATTATAAAGAAAGTATATATCCTATAAATTATACTTAATATTTAAATTAATTAATTTTTTAAATAATTAATTTATAATAATTAATAATTAATTAATTAATTTAATAAATA